>NC_079324.1:5045000-5057500 GCF_029931775.1 Euleptes europaea | reverse complement strand
GCACGCCGTTTGGCTGACCGACGTCGAGACTCAGATGAGTCTGAAGACGAGGATTTATATGGGGATAGCTCTCAATGGGCCACGAGCTTCCGAACCAGTAAGCCTCATCTTACTGGTGGCCCAAGTGAGGAGGTTCATCTTTTACGAGCCCAGAATCGGGAGCTCTCCGACCGTGTTGATCAACTCCAGGAAGTAATGGAACTTATGCTTCAAGAGAACAGGCAATTACAACACACCCTGATAGCTCAGAGACAGCCCGTTCCGATACCGGGTCAGGGGGTACCCGTACAACCACCCGCTAATGTGCCTGCTCCACCCTTACCTCCTGGAGCTCCTGTTGCTCCTCCGCCCGGACCACCCGTGCAACCGGGTCAACCCGCGCCCGGCCCTTGGAAGCAACTCAAATTGAGGACTACGTATGACGGATCTCTTGAGACTTTGCCTTGTTTCTTGCATCAAGTGGACAGTTATATGCGAGAACAAGGTCAACTTTTCCCCACGGAAGATAGCCGGGTGCGGTACGTAGCTTCCCTCCTGACAGGCAAAGCGGCTGACTGGATGGTCCTCCAGTTTGACACCCGCTCTCGTGCGATTCGTTCCCTCAACAACTTCATGACTGCCCTGAGAAGGAGGTTTGAGGACCCCTTCCTGGGGGAAAGAGCCAAAACGGAACTCTTACAATTAAAACAAGGCTCTGCTACAGTTCGGGAATTTGCCGATGAATTTCAGCGACTAGCAAGTAAAATTGTAGGTTGGCCCGAGACCACCCTAATCCATCATTTCAGGGAAGCCTTGCATCCTGACATTCTGAACTGGTCTTACATGCGGGGCGATCCCGATACCCTCGAAGGCTGGATCCTATTAGCCGAGGAAGTGGAAAGCCGCCGCCGCTTTATTTCTCTCGTCCGTCAAAAACACAAGGAGAAGGGCACCCAAAAGCCTCAACCCAAGGCACCACTGCTCGTCCCACAAAATCCCCCACGTCCGCTCCAGGAACGTGAAGCCCGATTTCAGAGGGGTGCCTGTCTTACATGCGGAGAAATGGGCCACTTTGCAGCCGTTTGCCCACGCCGCCAGGAATTATTTCGTCCCAGCACGACAACCCGCGCCCGAGGTCGTCCACCACGCAGAGGCACCGCGGCCACCCGCAGCGCAGCTCCGGGAAGGCCCACACCCTCTGCACTCCATGCCGGGGACCCAGCCTCCCTGCCTGCTTCCAACGACCCCGCCGGGTCTCGGATTACAAGTGCCCCATTGGGGGACAGCTTTCCCTCTTCGGATGAGGAAAACCCTTGGATTTCTCCAGCCTTAAACCTGGAATCTCCCCTCGACTTGTCAAAAAACGACTCCGGTCTGTGGTGAATGGAGCATCTCCACAGACCTCTCAGGATCTTCCTATCAAACCGAATGCTCCTACCAAAATCAAAGAAGTGGACTCCACCGTCTACGTGGATGCAGTTTTACAACAACTTAACGGAGGTCCACAAATCCCCGTCAAAGCACTAATTGACTCCGGTTGCTGTCGCACTCTCATAAGTGAAGCCACGTTTGCTGCACTCAGAGCCGACTCAGAGGCTTTACCCGCCCCCGTCCAATTTGCTCAAATGGACGGGAGCCAATTCCAGGGGGGTCCAGTTGATCACCGCACCATAGGGGTGGCAATGGGAATTGGTTCCCACTGGGAACAAATAGACTTCACTATAGCCCCTATCCGATTTGAAGTGGTCTTGGGAATTAACTGGATTAAAGGACATAGTCCCAGTATTAATTGGGAAACAAACACTATCTCTTTCGCTAGTCCCACCTGCGACCAGCATCGGCAAAACTTTGCTCTGCCATTTCCGCCCGTTCCAGCATTAACCTCTACTGCCCCAGTACCACCAGCTCTACCCGCTGTATACCGGGACTTTGAAGATGTCTTCGACCTTAGGGAATGTGATGCCTTACCCCCCCACCGGCCTCAGACTGTGCGATTGAAGTAGTAAAGGACTGCACATTAACCAAAAGTAAGATTTACCCTATGAGCGCTTCCGAGCGCACTGTCCTCCGGGACTTTTTGGACAAAAACCTCGCCAGAGGGTTCATTCGCCCTTCGAATGCCCCGAACTCGGCCCCCGCGTTTTTCGTCCGGAAAAAAGAGGGCGACCTTCGCCTATGCATTGACTTCAGAAAGCTCAATGCGGTTACCCAGACCAACGCCTATCCTATCCCATTAATATCGGATAGTTTGGGACAATTACAGGAAGGCCGTGTGTTCTCTAAATTAGACTTGGTAGAAGCCTACTACCGAGTCCGTATCCGCGAAGGAGATGAACACCTCACTGCCTTCTCTAGCTGTTTCGGAATGTATGAATTCCTTGTAATGCCATTCGGATTAAAAGGGGCCCCGGGGGTCTTCATGCAACTCATCAATGAAATCCTACATGACCTTCTATATCGTGGGGTGGTGGTCTACTTAGATGACATTCTCATTTATTCGAAAACTATGGACGAGCATGTGACTCTGGTCAGAGAAGTTCTACAACGTCTGCGTAACCATCAACTGTTCGCTAAACTAGCTAAGTGTGAATTTCACCAAAGCAAACTCACGTTTTTGGGATACATCATCTCCCACCAAGGTCTTCGCATGGACCCCGCCAAGGTCCAAGCCGTTCTCGATTGGACTCCCCCCACCAACCGTAAGCAAGAACGTGTCAATGCTGTACTTGAATGTTATTTGCGTTGTTATGTTAACTACCACCAGGATAACTGGGTGGAACTGTTACCTTTAGCAGAATATGCCTACAATAATGCCATGCATCAATCCACAGGTTTTAGCCCGTTTTTTGCTGTGTATGGACAAGATTTCAGTCCCATCGCTCCTACAGATGATGTAGAGGGGGAGGGGAACCCCGACATTGCCTCCTGGGCACACGCCCTCCGTACCACTTGGCCCTGGCTCGTTAGCAACCTCGACCGGGCCAAACGTAAATACAAAGCGCAAGCTGACAAACATCGCTCCCCCGGGGGTGATCTGCAAGTGGGTGCTTTGGTTTACCTTTCCACCAAAAATCTCCGTTCCACCCAACCGTGCCATAAGCTCAGCGCCAAATTCATTGGCCCTTTCCCCATTACTCGGGTCATAAACCCTGTCACAGTGGAACTGGCTCTCCCCAAATCCTTGAGGCGTGTGCATCCTGTTTTCCACATTAGCCTCCTCAAACCCCATGTTGCTTCTCCACGGTGGCATCCGGACCCACCGCCTGCGCAACCCATCATGGTGGGGGGGGAAGAACACTTCGAAGTCTCCAAGATCCTTGACTCCCGTATTCACCATGGCAATCTGCAATATCTAGTTCGTTGGAAACATTTTCCCCCTGCCTATGACGAATGGGTGCGCGCACGGGATGTTTCCGCCCCCGACCTCGTCGACGCCTTTCACATTGCTTACCCGAACAGGCCAGCCCCCTTGCGAACTGGGAGGGGGCCTTGAGGGGAGCAGAATGTCAGGCTGCTATCTCGGTTTCGTTATTGCCTCTGTATCTGTGCTGTATTGTCTGCCCCCCAAGGTCGCATACCTAGGCCTGGGAACTCAGCTCCTGGGAAACTGTGTTCATGCGTGTAATCTCCCGCCTTGCCTGCCTTATAATATCTCCCAGCTAGTGAGCCTCTCAGAGCTGTCATTTTATTCGTTTGCACTGTATGCCTATTTGATCAGTAAAAACCATCTGTTTGGACTCTATATGACTTTGTGGTGATTTCTGGTTCTGTGGGCCAAGGGCTGACATTAGGGTTGGATAAGGATTAGGGTTAAAGTTAGGGTTAGGGTTAGGGTTAGGGTTAGGGTTCGGGTTCGGGTTCGGGTTAGGGTTGGGTTAGGGTTAGCGTTAGGGTTGAATTAGGGTTAGGTTAGGGTTAGGGTTAGGGTTGGGTAAGCGTTAGGGTTAGGTTAGGGTTTGGAAATTGTTAGGGTTAAAGGTAGGGTTGGTTAAGGGTTATGGTTAGGGTTTAGGGTTAAGGTTAGGGTTAGGGTTAGGTTTAGCGTTTGGTAAGGGTAAGGGATAGGGATAGGGATAGGGATAGGGATAGGGTTAGGGTGAGGGTTAGGTTTAGGGTTAGGGTTAGAGTTTGGGTTAGGGTTAAATGTAGGGTTGGGTTAGGTTTAGGGTTTAGGGTTAAGGTTAGGGTTAGGGTTAGGGTTAGGGTTAGGGTTAGGGTTAGGGTTAGGGTTAGGGTTAGGGTTAAGGTTAGGGTTAGTGTTAGAGTTAGAGTTAGAGTTAGAGTTAGTGGTTAGGGTTAGGGTTAGGGTGTCAGCCCTTGGCCCACAGAACCAGAAATCACCACAAAGTCATATAGAGTCCAAACAGATGGCTTTTACTGGTCAAATAGGCATACAGTGCAAACGAATAAAATGACAGCTATGAGAGGCTCACTAGCTGGGAGATATTATAAGGCAGGAAAGGCGGGAGATTACACGCACAGGCTGAATACAGTTTCCCAGGAGCTGAGTTCCCAGGCCTAGGTATGCGACCTTGGGGGGCAGACAATACAGCGCAGAGACAGAGGCAATAACGAAACCGAGATAGCAGCCTGACATTCTGCTCCCCTCAAGGCCCCCTCCCAGTTCGCAAGGGGGCTGGCCTATCTGGGTAAGCAATGTGAAAGGCGTCGACGAGGTCGGGGGCGGAGACATCCCGTGCGCGTACCCATTCGTCATAGGCAGGGGGAAAATGTTTCCAACGGACCAAATATTGCAGGTTGCCATGGTGAACACGGGAGTCAAGGATCTTGGAGACTTCGAAGTGTTCCTCCCCCCCCACCATGATGGGTTGCGCAGGAGGTGGGTCCGGATGCCACTGTGGAGAAGCAACATGGGGTTTGAGGAGGCTAATGTGGAAAACAGGATGCACACGCCTCAAGGATTTGGGGAGAGCCAGTTCCACCGTGACAGGGTTTATGACCCGGGTGATGGGGAAAGGGCCAATGTATTTAGCACTGAGCTTATGGCACGGTTGGGTGGAACGGAGATTTTTGGTGGAAAGGTAAACCAAAGTACCCACTTGCAGATCACCCCCGGGGGAGCGATGTTTGTCAGCTTGCGCTTTGTATTTACGTTTGGCCCGGTCGAGGTTGCTAACGAGCCAGGGCCAAGTGGTACGGAGGGCGTGTGCCCAGGAGGCAATGTCGGGGTTCCCCTCCCCCTCTATATCATCTGCAGGAGCGATGGGACTGAAATCTTGTCCATACACAGCAAAAAATGGGCTAAAACCTGTGGATTGATGCATGGCATTATTGTAGGCATATTCTGCTAAAGGTAACAGTTCCACCCAGTTATCCTGGTGGTAGTTAACATAACAGCGTAAATAACATTCAAGTACAGCATTGACACGTTCAGTTTGACCATCAGTTTGAGGATGGTATGCACTAGACAACCCTTGTTCCACTCCCACCAACTTGAGGAAAGCTTTCCAAAACTTAGAAACGAAACCACTTCCGCGGTCACAAATTATCTTACGCGGAAACGAATGTAAACGAAAGATATGCGTCACGAAGAGGCGGGCCAGTTTTTGAGCAGAGGGGATCCCTGCGCATGGAATCAAATGTATTTGCTTAGAAAACAAATCAGTAACAACCCACAACACAGTTTTACCCCCACTGAGAGGGAGATCAGTCATGAAGTCCATAGCAATCACTTCCCAAGGTTTGCTGGGCGTTTCAAGAGGTTGTAGCAGTCCCGGGGGTTTGCCCTGCGATCGTTTCGCAGCGGCACAAACGGGACAGCTGCGGATGAAGGAGTCAATGTCGGAACGCATTCCCCCCCACCAGAACTGTCTGCGCAATAAGTGAAGGGTTTTCAGAAACCCAAAGTGCCCAGCTGTTTTGGCTCCATGGGCTAAATGTAAAACGTCCTTCCGGAGAGCCTTGGGGACATACAATTTCGAGTCCTTGTACCAGGATCCTCCTTGTTCCAAAACACCAGGAGGTAGGGTATGAGCGGAACGTTCTAAAAGGCACTGGTCCCGAAGGACAGTTACAAAGGACTCGGAGATGGGGATTTTGGAGGGGGCCCCCCCGTCGGCCATGGAGATCTTAGAAACAGTTATGGGGCTAGTGCTTACGTGCGGCGGCGCGCAGACTGCAGGCGGCTGGGTGGTCGGAGGGGTAGGAAGGGCGGGAACTCCGGTTTGTTGCGGTGGCGGCTGGGCAGCCGGTTGGGCTGGCGGAGCTTGTACGTTGGGTAAGGTGTGCTGATGCTGGGATCGAGTTTGTACAGCCAGCATAGGTAGAGCCCCACGTTGCATAGGGGTGAACAGAGAGTTGGTGGGTCTTTCGAGTTTTACCGGATATTGTGGTAAACGGGAGAGGGCATCCGCAAGAACGTTCTGCTTCCCAGGGACGTGCTTCAGGGTGAAACGGAACTGCGCAAAGAACTCCGCCCACCGTTGTTGTTTCGCCGATAGCTTATGGGACCCCGTGAGGGCAGCTAGATTTTTGTGATCGGTCCAAACCTCAAAGGGGACTTTAGACCCTTCCAAGAATTGTCGCCATAGAGTCAGTGCATGATGAACTGCTGAGGCCTCTTTCTCCCAGATGGGCCAGTTTAATTGAGCGTGCGCAAATTTTTTTGAAAAGTAAGCGCAAGGGTGAAGAAGACCATCCGGTCCTTGCTGGAGGAGAGCCCCTCCCATGGCTACATCGGAAGCATCGACTTGCACAATGAACATTTGATTTGGGTCTGGGTGCTGTAGCACCGGCTCCGAAGTGAAGAGGCGTTTGAGGGCCAGAAAGGCGGCTTGGCATTGCTCAGTCCATAGGATTTTCGCAGAGGGCAAGGCAGCCGAGCTTACTTTTCCCTTAGTTTTCAGTAGGTCCGTAATGGGTAGAGCCACCTGGGCGAAGTTAGGGATGAATCCTCGATAGAAGTTTGCAAATCCCAGAAATTGCTGTACTTGCTTCCGGTTGGTGGGGGGAGTCCAATCGAGGACGGCTTGGACTTTGGCGGGGTCCATGCGAAGACCTTGGTGGGAGATGATGTATCCCAAAAACGTGAGTTTGCTTTGGTGAAATTCGCACTTAGCTAGTTTTGCGAAAAGTTGATGGTTACGCAGGCGTTGCAGAACTTCCCTGACCAGAGCCACATGCTCGTCCATAGTTTTCGAATAAATGAGAATGTCATCTAAGTAGACCACCACCCCACGATATAGAAGGTTATGTAGGATTTCATTGATGAGTTGCATGAAGACCCCCGGGGCCCCTTTTAATCCGAACGGCATCACAAGGAATTCATACATTCCGAAACAGCTAGAGAAGGCAGTGAGGTGCTCATCCCCTTCGCGGATACGGACTCGGTAGTAAGCTTCCACCAAGTCTAATTTAGAGAACACACGGCCTTCCTGTAATTGTCCCAAAATATCGGATATTAATGGGATAGGATAGGCGTTGGTCTGGGTAACCGCATTGAGCTTTCTGAAGTCAATGCACAGGCGAAGGTCGCCCTCTTTTTTCTGGACGAAAAACGCGGGGGCCGAGTTTGGGGCATTCGAAGGGCGAATGAACCCTCTGGCGAGGTTTTTGTCCAAAAAGTCCCGGAGGACAGTGCGCTCGGAAGCGCTCATAGGGTAAATCTTACTCTTGGTTAATGTGCAGTCCTTTACCACTTCAATCGCACAGTCTGAGGCCCGGTGGGGGGGTAAGGCATCACATTCCTTAAGGTCGAAGACATCTTCAAAGTCCCGGTATACAGCGGGTAGAGCCGGTGGTGCTGGGGCAGTAGAGGTTAATGCTGGAACGGGCGGATATAGCAGAGCAAAGTTTTGCCGATGCTGGTCGCAGGTGGGACTAGCGAAGGAGATAGTGTTTGTTTCCCAATCAATACTGGGACTATGTCCTTTAATCCAGTTAATTCCCAAGACCACTTCAAATCGGATAGGGGCTATAGTGAAGTCTATTTGTTCCCAGTGGGAACCAATTCCCATTGCCACCCCTATGGTGCGGTGATCAACTGGACCCCCCTGGAAATGGCTTCCGTCCATTTGGGCAAATTGGACGGGGGCGGGTAAAGCCTCAGAGTCGGCTCTGAGTGCAGCAAAAGTGGTTTCGCTTATGAGAGTGCGACAGCAACCGGAGTCAATTAGTGCTTTGACGGGGATTTGTGGGCCACCGTTAAGTTGCTGTAAAACTGCATCCACGTAGACGGTGGAGTCCACGTCTTTGATTTTGGTAGGAGCATTCGGTTTGATAGGAAGATCCTGAGAGGTCTGTGGAGACGCTCCATTCACCACAGACCGGAGCCGTTTTTTGACAAGTCGAGGGGAGATTCCAGGTTTAAGGCTGGAGAAATCCAAGGATTTTCCTCATCCGAAGAGGGAAAATCGTCCCCCAATGGGGCACTTGTAATCCGAGACCCGGCGGGGTCGTTGGTAGTAGGCAGGGAGGCTGGGTCCCCGGCATGGAGTGCAGAGGGTGTGGGTCTTCCCGGAGCTGCGCTGCGGGTGGCCGCGGTGCCTCTGCGTGGTGGACGACCTCGGGCGCGGGTTGTCGTGCTGGAACGAAATATTTCCTGGCGGCGTGGGCAAACGGCTGCAAAGTGGCCCATTTCTCCGCAAGTAAGACAGGCACCCCTCTGAAATCGGGCTTCACGTTCCTGGGGCGGACGTGGGGGATTTCGTGGGACGAGCAGTGGTGCCTTGGGTTGAGGCTTTTGGGTGCCTTTTTCCTTGTGCTTTTGACGGACGAGAGAAATGAAGCGTCGGCGGCTTTCCACTTCCTCGGCTAATAGGATCCAGTCTTCGAGGGTATCGGGATCGCCTCGCATGTAAGACCAGTTCAGAATGTCAGGATGCAAGGCTTCCCTGAAATGATGGATCAGGGTGGTCTCGGGCCAACCTACAATTTTACTTGCCAGTCGTTGAAATTCATCGGCAAATTCTCGAACTGTAGCAGAGCCTTGTTTTAATTGTAAGAGTTCCGTTTTGGCTCTTTCCCCCAGGAAGGGGTCCTCAAACCTCCTTCTCAGGGCAGTCATGAAGTTGTTGAGGGAACGAATAGCACGAGAGCGGGTGTCAAACTGGAGGACCATCCAGTCAGCCGCTTTACCTGTCAGAAGGGAAGCTTCGTAACGCACCCGGCTGTCTTCCGTGGGGAAAAGTTGTCCTTGTTCTCGCATATAACTGTCCACTTGATGCAAGAAACAAGGCAAAGTCTCGAGAGATCCGTCATACGTAGTCCTCAATTTGAGTTGCTTCCAAGGGCCGGGCGCAGGTTGACCCGGTTGCACGGGTGGTCCGGGCGGAGGAGCAACAGGAGCTCCAGGAGGCAAGGGTGGAGCAGGCACATTAGCGGGTGGTTGCACGGGTGGTCCGGGCGGAGGAGCAACGGGAGCTCCAGGAGGCAAGGGTGGGGCAGGCACATTAGCGGGTGGCTGTACGGGTACCCCCTGACCCGGTATCGGAATGGGCTGTCTCTGAGCTATCAGGGTTTGTTGTAATTGCCTGTTCTCTTGAAGCATAAGTTCCATTACTTCCTGGAGTTGATCAACACGGTCGGAGAGCTCCCGATTCTGGGCTCGTAAGAGATGAACCTCCTCACTTGGGCCACCAGTAAGATGAGGCTTACTGGTCCGGAAGCTTGTGGCCCATTGAGAGCTATCCCCATATAAATCCTCGTCTTCAGACTCTCCTGAGTCTCGACGTCGGTCAGCCAAACGGCGTGCGCGTTGGGTCGCGCGCGACGGGACAAACGCCGGGGAATAAGACAGACCCGATAGCCCTAGTACATTGTCCTTGGGGCGCGTGTCCACGTTCACCAAATTCCTAATCCTTGCTGCAGCCGCCCTGGCTGCTTCTGCAGCCTCTCTCTCTCTTGCGACCTTAGCCGCTTCGGCGGCTTGCTGATCCGCAAGAACTTTGGCGTTCTCAAGTCTTAGGGCAGTCTCTGCCGTAATGCGCGGCAAAAGTTCTGTTTCCAGGAGTGCGAGTAGGGGGTCGGGTTCCCCGCCCAGCAGAGGTTGTACTCGAACCGCCAGTGCGGGTGCCTCGGCTCCAAAAGTCGAGGTCAAAACTTGAGCCAAGGTGGCTACCGGGGTGTCCTTTGTACATTCCACAAGGAGAAGAGCGGTGCTAATAGCGACTCGCTTGGCCTCAGCCTGACAGCTGGCTGCATCCAGGATCAGGGAAAAACCCTCCGGCGGGGCTCCCGCCATGGTAGAAAGAGTTTCTCGAGAAATAAGATTATCCAAAAGTCCAGTTAATATTTGTAAATCCTCAGTCGCCAATCGGGCATCGTCCAGTAATTGATCCAAGTCCTGAAGATCTAGACGAGCATCAGTATCCTCCGACGTTAACATCCAGAGACGTCCTTTAAGAGATTGCCACTGTTCCTGTACCAGTCCCCTCAAGCGGCAAACCTCTCGGGTCGTCCGGAAAAGTTCAGCGATTAAGTCTTGTAACAGAGTATGATCCTCAGAGAAGGGCTCCAGGGTGTAGATCACCTGGAGAGCTGCACAGCTCCCATCCAAGTGGCAGGCGAACCCCCCTGGGCTCCAGCCTGGCTAGTAGAATGGTGAAGAGAAGAGATAGCTGTCATAATGTCAGCCCTTGGCCCACAGAACCAGAAATCACCACAAAGTCATATAGAGTCCAAACAGATGGCTTTTACTGGTCAAATAGGCATACAGTGCAAACGAATAAAATGACAGCTATGAGAGGCTCACTAGCTGGGAGATATTATAAGGCAGGAAAGGCGGGAGATTACACGCACAGGCTGAATACAGTTTCCCAGGAGCTGAGTTCCCAGGCCTAGGTATGCGACCTTGGGGGGCAGACAATACAGCGCAGAGACAGAGGCAATAACGAAACCGAGATAGCAGCCTGACATAGGGTTGGGTTAGGGTTAGGGTTAGGGTTAAAGTTAGGGTTTGGTTAGGGTTAGGGTTTAGAGTAAAGGATAGGGTTACGGTTAGGGTTAGGGTTAGGGTTAGAGTTAAAGGTAGGGTTTGGTTAGGGTTAGCGTTAGGGTTTAGAGTAAAGGATACGGTTACGGTTAGGGTTAGGGTTAGGGTTTAAAGTTTAGGGTTGAGCTTAGGGTCAGGGTTAGGGTTAGGATTAAATGTAGTGTTGGGTTAGGGTTTGGGTGAGTGTTTAGAGTTTAGGGTTAGGGTTAGGGTTAGGGTTAGGGTTAGGGTCAGGATTAGGGTTTAGGGTTTAGGGTTTAGGGTTTAGGGTTTAGGGTTAGGGCTAGGGTTAGGGTTAGGGTTGGGTAAGGGTAAGGGTTAGGGTTAGGGTTAAAGGTCGGGTTGGGTTAGGGTTAGGGTTTAGGGTTTAGGGTTAAGGTTACGGTCAGGCTTAGGGTTAGGGTTAGGGTTAGAGTTAAAGGTAAGGTTGGGTTAGGGTTAGGGATTGGGTTAGGGTTTAGAGTTAAGGTTAGGGTTAGGGTTAGGGTTTAAAGTTTAGATTTAAGGTTAGGGTAAGGGTTAGGGTTAGGGTTAGGGTTAAATGTAGGGTTGGGTTAGGGTTTGGTTAGGGTTAGGGTTTAGAGATAAGTTTAGGTTTAGGGTTAGGGTTGAATTAGGGTTAGGGTTTAGGGTTAAGGTTAGGGTCAGGGTTAGGGTTGAGTTAGGGTTAGGTTAGGGTTAGGGTTACGGTTGGGTAAGCGTTAGGGTTAGGGTTTGGAAATTGTTAGGGTTAAAGGTAGGGTTGGGTTAGGGTTTAGGGTTAGGGTTAAGGTTAGGGTTAGGGTTAGGGTAAGGGTAAGGGTTAGGGTTGGGTGGTAGGGATAGGGATAGGGATAGGGTTAGGGTTAGGGTTAGAGTTAGGGTTAGGTTTAGGGTTGGGTTAGGGTCAGGGTTACGGTTAGGGTTAGTTTAGGGTTAGGGTTAGGGTTAGGGTTGGATAAGCATTAGGGTTAAAGTTAGGGTTAGGGTTAGGGTTAGGGTTAGGGTTGGGTAAGCATTAGTGTTACGGTTAGGGTTAGGGTTATAAGGTTAGGGTTCGGGTTGAATCAAAGTTAGGGATAGGGTTAGGGTTAGGGTTAGGGTTAGGGTTAGGGTTAGGGTTAGGGTTAGGGTTAGGGTTAGGGTTAGGGTTAGGGTTAGGGTTAGGGTTAGGGTTAGGGTTAGGGTTAGGGTTAGGGTTAGGGTTAGGATTAGGGTTAGGGTTAGGGTTAGGGTTAGGGTTAGGGTTGGGTAAGGTTTGGGTAAGGGTTGGGTTAGGGTTAGGGTTTAGAGTAAAGGATAGGGTTAGGTTTAGGTTTAGGTTTAGGTTTAGGTTTAGGTTTAGGGTTAGGGTTAGGGTTAGGGTTAGGGTTAGGGTTATGGGTAGGGTTAGGGTTAGGGTTAGTGTTAGGGTTGGGTAAGGTTTAGGGTTAGGGTTAAAGGTAGGGTTGGGTTAGGGTTAGGGTTTAGAGTTAAGGTTAGGTTTAGGGTTGAATTAGGGTTAGGGTTAGGGTTAGGGTTTAATTAGGGTTGGCGTTAGGGTTAGGGGTTAGGGGTTAGGGTAAGGGTGAAGGTTAGGGTTAGGGTTAAA
>NC_079324.1:5027500-5035000 GCF_029931775.1 Euleptes europaea | reverse complement strand
AAGTTAGGGTTAGGGTTAGGGTTAGGGTTAGGGTTGGGTAAGCATTAGTGTTACGGTTAGGGTTAGGGTTAAAAGGTTAGGGTTCGGGTTGAATCAAAGTTAGGGTTAGGGTTAGGGTTAGGGTTAGGGTTAGGGTTAGGGTTAGGGTTTAGGGTTCAGGTTAGGGTTACGGTTAGTTTTGAATTAGGGTTAGGGTTAGGATTAGGGTTAGGGTTAGGGTTAAAGGTAGGGCTGGGTTAGGGTTAGGGTAGGGTAGGGTAGGGTTAGGGTTAGGGTTAGGGTTAAGGGTTAGGGTTAGGGTTAGGGTTAGGGTTGGGTAAGGGTTAGTGTTAGGGTTAAAGGCAGGGTTGGATTAGGGTTAGGGTTAGGGTTTAGGGTTATGCTTAAGGTTAGGGTTAGGGTTAAAGGTAGGGTTGGGTTAGGGTTAGGGTTAGGGTTTAGAGTAAACAATAGAGTTAGGGTTAGGGTTGAATTAGGGTGAGGGTTAGGGTATAGAGTTAAGATTAGGGTTAGGGTTGAATTAGGGTTAGGGTGAGGGTTAGGGTTAGGGTTAGGGTTAGGGTTAGGGTTAGGGTTAGGGTTAGGGTTAGGGTTTAGGGTTCAGGTTAGGGTTACGGTTAGTTTTGAATTAGGGTTAGGGTTAGGATTAGGGTTAGGGTTAGGGTTAGGGGTTAGGGATAGGGATAGGGATAGGGATAGGGATAGGGATAGGGATAGGGATAGGGTTAGGGTTAGGGTCCGGGTTAGGGTTGGGTTAGGGTTAGGGTTAGGGTTAGGATTTGGGTTAGGGTTAGGGTTAGGGTTAAGGTTAAAGTTAGGGTTTGGGTTAGGGTTAGGGTTGGATAAGCATTAGGGTTAAACGTAGGGTTAGGGTTAGCGTTAGGGTTAGGGTTGGGTAAGCATTAGTGTTCTGGTTAGTGTTAGGGTTATAAGGTTAGGGTTAGGGTTGAATTAGGGTTAGGGTTAGGGTTAGGGTTGTAAAAGCTTTAGGGTTAAAGTTAGGGTTAGGGTTAGGGTTAGGGATAGGGTTGGATAAGCATTAGGGTTAAAGTTAGGGTTAGGGTTAAAGTTAGGGTTAGGGTTAGGGTTAGGTTAGGGTTCGGTTAGGGTTAGGTTAGGGTTAGGGTTAGGGTTAGGGATAGGGATAGGGATAGGGATAGGGTTAGGGTTAGGGTGAGGGTTAGGGTTAGGGTTGGCTTAGGGTTAAAGTTAGGGTTAGTGTTAGGGTTAGAGTTGGGTAAGCATTAGGGTTAGGGTTAGGGTTTGGGTTAGGGTTAGGGTTAGGGTTAGGGTTACGTTAAGGTTAGGGTTAGAGTTAGGGTTGGATAAGCATTAGGGTTAAAGTTAGGGTTAGTGTTTGGGTTGGATAAGCATTAGGGTTAAAGTTAGGGTTAGGGTTAGGGTTAGGGTTGGTTAAGCATTAGGGTTAAAGTTAGGGTTAGGGTTAGGGTTAGGGTTGGGTAAGCATTAGTGTTACGGTTAGGGTTAGGGTTATAAGGTTAGGGTTCTGGTAGAATCAAAGTTAGGGTTAGGGTTAGGGTTAGGGTTAGGGTTAGGGTTAGGGTTAGGGTTAGGGTTAGGGTTAGGGTTAGGGTTAGGGTTAGGGTTAGGGTTAGGGTTAGGGTTAGGGTTAGGGTTGGGTTCGGGTTCGGGTTCGGGTTCGGGTTCGGGTTCGGGTTCGGGTTCGGGTTCGGGCTTGGGTTGGGTTAGGGTTAGGGTTCGGGATAGGGTTAGGGTTAGGGTTAGGGTTAGGGTAAGGTTTGGGTTAGGGTTATGGTTAAAGTTAGGGTTAGGGTTAGGGTTAGGGTTAGGGTTAGGGTTAGGGTTAGGGTTAGGGTTAGGGTTAGGGTTAGGGTTAGGGTTAGGGTTAGGGTTAGGGTTAGGGTTAGGGTTTGGGTTAGGGTTAGGGTTAGGGTTAGGGTTAGGGTTGGTTAAGCATTAGGGTTAAAGTTAGGGTTAGGGTTAGGGTTAGGGTTGGGTAAGCATTAGTGTAACGGTTAGGGTTAGGGTTATAAGGTTAGGGTTCTGGTAGAATCAAAGTTAGGGTTAGGGTTAGGGTTAGGGTTAGGGTTTGGGTTAGGGTTAGGGTTAGGGTTAGGGTTAGGGTTAGGGTTAGGGTTAGGGTTAGGGTTAGGGTTAGGGTTAGGGTTAGGGTTAGGGTTAGGGTTAGGGTTTGGGTTAGGGTTGGGTAAGGTTTGTGTAAGGGTTGGGTTAGGGTTAGCGTTTAGAGTAAAGGATAGGGTTAGGTTTAGGTTTAGGTTTAGGGTTAGGGTTAGGGTTAGGGTTAGGGTTAGGGTTAGGGTTAGGGTTAGGGTTAGGGTTAGGGTTAGGGTTAGGGTTAGGGTTAGGGTTAGGGTTAGGGTTAGGGTTAGGGTTAGGGTTAGGGTTAGGGTTAGGGTTAGTGTTAGGGTTAGTGTTAGGTTTGGGTAAGGTTTAGGGTTAGGGTTAGGGTTAGGGTTAGGGTTAGGGTTAGGGTTAGGGTTAGGGTTAGGGTTAGGGTTAGGGTTAGGGTAGAGTTAGGTTAGGGTTAGGGTTGAATTAGGGTTAGGGTTAGGGTTTAATTAGGGTTAGTGTTAGGGTTAGGGGTTAGGGGTTAGGGTAAGGGTGAAGGTTAGCGTTAGGATTAGGGTTAAAGGTAGGGCTGGGTTAGGGTTAGGGTTAGGGTTAGGGTTAGGGTAGCGTAGGGTAGGGTTAGGGTTAGGGTTAGGGTTAGGGTTAGGGTTAGTGTTAGGGTTAGCGTTAGGGTTAGGGTTAGGGTTAGGGTTGGGTTAGGGTTAAGGTTAAAGTTAGGGTTAGGGTTAGGGTTAGGGTTGGATAAGCATTAGGGTTAAACTTAGGGTTAGGGTTAGCGTTAGGGTTAGGGTTGGGTAAGCATTAGTGTTCTGGTTAGTGTTAGGGTTATAAGGTTAGGGTTAGGGTTGAATTAGGGTTAGGGTTAGGGTTAGGGTTGTATAAGCTTTAGGGTTAAAGTTAGGGTTAGGGTTAGGGTTAGGGTTAGGGTTGGATAAGCATTAGGGTTAAAGTTAGGGTTCAGGTTAGGGTTAGGGTTAGGGTTAGGTTAGGGTTGGGTTAGGGTTAGGGTTAGGTTAGGTTAGGGTTAGGGTTAGGGTTAGGGTTAGGGTTAGGGTTAGGGTTAGGGTTAGGGTTAGGGTTAGGGTTAGGGTTAGGGTTAGGGTTAGGGTTAGGGTTAGGGTTAGGGTTGGGTTAGGGTTAAGGTTAGGGTTAGTGTTAGGGTTAGAGTTGGGTAAGCATTAGGGTTAGGGTTAGGGTTAGGGTTAGGGTTAGGGTTAGGGTTAGGGTTAGGGTTAGGGTTAGGGTTAGGGTTAGGGTTAGGGTTAGGGTTAGGGTTAGGGTTAGGGTTAGGGTTAGGTTAAGGTTAGGGTTAGGGTTAGGGTTGGATAAGCATTAGGGTTAAAGTTAGGGTTAGGGTTAGGGTTAGGGTTGGATAAGCATTAGGGTTAAAGTTAGGATTAGGGTTAGGGTTAGGGTTGGGTTAGGGTTTAGAGATAAGGTTAGGGTTAGGGTTAGGGTTCAATTAGGGTTAGGGTTAGGGTTTAAAGTTTAGATTTAAGGTTAGGGTAACGGTTAGGGTTAGGGTTAGGGTTAAATGTGAGGTTGGGTTAGGGTTTGGTTAGGGTTAGGGTTTAGAGATAAGTTTAGGTTTAGGGTTAGGGTTGAATTAGGGTTAGGGTTTAGGGTTAAGGTTAGGGTCAGGGTTAGGGTTGAGTTAGGGTTAGGTTAGGGTTAGGGTTACGGTTGGGTAAGCGTTAGGGTTAGGGTTTGGAAATTGTTAGGGTTAAAGGTAGGGTTGGGTTAGGGTTTAGGGTTAGGGTTAAGGTTAGGTTTAGGGTAAGGGTTAGGGTTGGGTGGTAGGGATAGGGATAGGGATAGGGATAGGGATAGGGATAGGGATAGGGATAGGGATAGGGATAGGGATAGGGATAGGGATAGGGATAGGGATAGGGATAGGGTTAGGGTTAGGGTTAGAGTTAGGGTTAGGTTTAGGGTTGGGTTAGGGTTAGGGTTAGGGTTAGTTTAGGGTTAGGGTTAGGGTTAGGGTTAGGGTTGGATAAGTAGTAGGGTTAAAGTTAGGGTTAGGGTTAGGGTTAGGGTTAGGGTTGGGTAAGCATTAGTGTTACGGTTAGGGTTAGGGTTATAAGGTTAGGGTTCGGGTTCAATCAAAGTTAGGGTTAGGGTTAGGGTTAGGGTTAGGGTTAGGGTTAGGGTTAGAATTAGGGTTTGATTCCAAAGTAGAATCAAAAACATGTGCTACAATTGCAGCACTCGTACCAACGTGGTCCCGATGTCTTACCTTTCCCACTTAGAAAGTCCAGAATACAGGAGGGCTTTCACCCTGATGCGTTGTAACGCACTCCCTTCAGCCGTCTTGGAAGGGAGATACAAAAAGATACCATATGCAGGACGATTATGCCCCTGCTCTGATGGGAGCACTGAGACCCTCGAGCACGTTGTGTTTGAATGCAAAATCTACAACAAGATACGAGAAGCCATTCTTTCTGTATTATCGGATCTCCCAGGGCGATCCAGAGCCTTTAGTCTTTCTAACATGCTCTCAGACAAAGATATGGAGATAACTTTTAAAGTGGCCAAATTTGGTTGGCAAGCAATGAGGACCAGGCGTGCATGGGTCGAACTTAATGGTTGAGCAATTTTATATTTACACTAATTCAAAACATGTAATATTTTTAATTAAGTGCTTAACGGCTTTTATGACTGTGCGATTGTAAGATGTTATAGGGGCTCACACTTGATGCACTTTTATATGTGTTATGTCATGTATGTATATCTAGTATGTTTTTATGCTGGTCTTGGACCGTATTAAACTCTCTTTGTTCTTTGGGTTAGGGTTAGGGTTAGGGTTAGGGTTGGGTAAGGTTTGGGTAAGGGTTGGGTTAGGGTTAGGGTTTAGAGTATAGAATAGGGTTAGGTTTAGGTTTAGGTTTAGGTTTAGGTTTAGATTTAGGGTTAGGGTTAGGGTTAGGGTTAGGGTTAGGGTTAGGGTTAGGGTTAGGGTTAGGGTTAGGGTTAGGGTTAGGGTTGGGTAAGGTTTGGGTAAGGGTTGGGTTAGGGTTAGGGTTTAGAGTATAGGATAGGTTTAGGTTTAGGTTTAGGTTTAGGTTTAGGTTTAGGGTTAGGGTTAGGGTTAGGGTTAGGGTTAGGGTTAGGGTTAGGGTTAGGGTTAGGGTTAGGGTTAGGGTTAGGGTTAGGGTTAGGGTTAGGGTTAGGGTTATGGTTAGTGTTAGGGTTAGGGTTAGTGTTAGGGTTGGGTAAGGTTTAGGGTTAGGGTTAAAGGTGGGGTTGGGTTAGGGTTAGGGTTTAGAGTTAAGGTTAGGTTAAGGGTTGAATTAGGGTTAGGGTTAGGGTTAGGGTTTAATTGGGGTTGGCGTTAGGGTTAGGGATTAGGGGTTAGGGTAAGGGTGAAGGTTAGGGTTAGGGTTAGGGTTAAAGGTAGGGCTGGGTTAGGGTTAGGGTTAGGGTAGGGTAGGGTAGGGTAGGGTTAGGGTTAGGGTTAGGGTTAGGGTTAGGGTTAGGGTTTGGTTTGGGTTAGGGTTAGGGTTAAAGGCAGGGTTGGATTAGGGTTAGGGTTAGGGTTTAGGGTTAGGGTTAGGGTTAGGGTTAGGGTTAGGGTTAGGGTTAGGGTTAGGGTTAGGGTTAGGGTTAGGGTTAGGGTTAGGGTTTAGGGTTCAGGTTAGGGTTACGGTTAGTTTTGAATTAGGGTTAGGGTTAGGATTAGGGTTAGGGTTAGGGTTAAAGGTAGGGCTGGGTTAGGGTTAGGGTAGGGTAGGGTAGAGTTAGGGTTAGGGTTAGGGTTAAGGGTTAGGGTTAGGGTTAGGGTTAGGGTTAGGGTTAGGGTTGGGTAAGGGTTAGTGTTAGGGTTAAAGGCAGGGTTGGATTAGGGTTAGGGTTAGGGTTTAGGATTATGGTTAAGGTTAGGGTTAGGGTTAAAGGTAGGGTTGGGTTAGGGTTAGGGTTAGGGTTTAGAGTAAACAATAGAGATAGGGTTAGGGTTGAATTAGGGTGAGGGTTAGGGTATAGAGTTAAGATTAGGGTTAGGGTTGAATTAGGGTTAGGGTTAGGGTTAGGGTTAGGGTTAGGGTTAGGGTTAGGGTTAGGGTTAGGGTTAGGGTTAGGGTTCGGGTTAGGGTTCGGGTTAGGGTTCGGGTTAGGGTTCGGGTTAGGGTTAGGGTTTAGGGTTCAGGTTAGGGTTACGGTTAGTTTTGAATTAGGGTTAGGGTTAGGATTAGGGTTAGGGTTAGGGATAGGGTTGGATAAGCATTAGGGTTAAAGTTAGGGTTAGGGTTAAAGTTAGGGTTAGGGTTAGGGTTTGGTTAGGGTTCGGTTAGGGTTAGGTTAGGGTTAGGGTTAGGGTTAGGGTTAGGGTTAGGGTTAGGGTTAGGGTTAGGGTTAGGGTTAGGGTTAGGGTTAGGGTTCGGGTTCGGGTTCGGGTTCGGGTTAGGGTTAGGGTTAGGGTTTAGGGTTCAGGTTAGGGTTACGGTTAGTTTTGAATTAGGGTTAGGGTTAGGATTAGGGTTAGGGTTAGGGTTAGGGTTTAGGGATAGGGATAAGGATAGGGATAGGGATAGGGATAGGGATAGGGATAGGGATAGGGATAGGGTTAGGGTTAGGGTCCGGGTTAGGGTTGGGTTAGGGTTAGGGTTAGGGTTAGGATTTGGGTTAGGGTTAGGGTTAGGGTTAGGGTTAGGGTTAGGGTTAAGGTTAAAGTTAGGGTTTGGGTAAGGGTTAGGGTTGGATAAGCATTAGGGTTAAACGTAGGGTTAGGGTTAGCGTTAGGGTTAGGGTTGGGTAAGCATTAGTGTTCTGGTTAGTGTTAGGGTTATAAGGTTAGGGTTAGGGTTGAATTAGGGTTAGGGTTAGGGTTAGGGTTGTAAAAGCTTTAGGGTTAAAGTTAGGGTTAGGGTTAGGGTTAGGGATAGGGTTGGATAAGCATTTGGGTTAAAGTTAGGGTTAGGGTTAAAGTTAGGGTTAGGGTTAGGGTTTGGTTAGGGTTCGGTTAGGGTTAGGTTAGGGTTAGGGTTAGGGTTAGGGTTAGGGATAGGGATAGGGATAGGGTTAGGGTGAGGGTGAGGGTTAGGGTTGGCTTAGGGTTAAAGTTAGGGTTAGTGTTAGGGTTAGAGTTGGGTAAGCATTAGGGTTAGGGTTAGGGTTAGGGTTAGGGTTAGGGTTAGGGTTAGGTTAAGTTTAGGGTTAGAGTTAGGGTTGGATAAGCATTAGGGTTAAAGTTAGGGTTAGTGTTAGGGTTGGATAAGCATTAGAGTTAAAGTTAGGGTTAGGGTTAGGGTTAGGGTTGGTTAAGCATTAGGGTTAAAGTTAGGGTTAGGGTTAGGGTTAGGGTTGGGTAAGCATTAGTGTTACGGTTAGGGTTAGGGTTATAAGGTTAGGGTTCTGGTAGAATCAAAGTTAGGGTTAGGGTTAGGGTTAGGGTTAGGGTTAGGGTTAGGGTTAGGGTTAGGGTTAGGG
>NC_079324.1:4997500-5020000 GCF_029931775.1 Euleptes europaea | reverse complement strand
GCTTAACGGCTTTTATGACTGTGCGATTGTAAGATGTTATAGGGGCTCACACTTGATGCACTTTTATATGTGTTATGTCATGTACGTATATCTAGTATGTTTTTATGCTGGTCTTGGACCGTATTAAACTCTCTTTGTTCTTTGGGTTAGGGTTAGGGTTAGGGTTAGGGTTGGGTAAGGTTTGGGTAAGGGTTGGGTTAGGGTTAGGGTTTAGAGTATAGAATAGGGTTAGGTTTAGGTTTAGGTTTAGGTTTAGGTTTAGGTTTAGGGTTAGGGTTAGGGTTAGGGTTAGGGTTAGGGTTAGGGTTAGGGTTAGGGTTAGGGTTGGGTAAGGTTTGGGTAAGGGTTGGGTTAGGGTTAGGGTTTAGAGTATAGGATAGGTTTAGGTTTAGGTTTAGGTTTAGGTTTAGGTTTAGGGTTAGGGTTAGGGTTAGGGTTAGGGTTAGGGTTAGGGTTAGGGTTAGGGTTATGGTTAGTGTTAGGGTTAGTGTTAGGGTTGGGTAAGGTTTAGGGTTAGGGTTAAAGGTGGGGTTGGGTTAGGGTTAGGGTTTAGAGTTAAGGTTAGGTTAAGGGTTGAATTAGGGTTAGGGTTAGGGTTAGGGTTTAATTGGGGTTGGCGTTAGGGTTAGGGGTTAGGGGTTAGGGTAAGGGTGAAGGTTAGGGTTAGGGTTAGGGTTAAAGGTAGGGCTGGGTTAGGGTTAGGGTTAGGGTAGGGTAGGGTAGGGTAGGGTTAGGGTTAGGGTTAGGGTTAGGGTTAGGGTTTGGTTTGGGTTAGGGTTAGGGTTAGGGTTAAAGGCAGGGTTGGATTAGGGTTAGGGTTAGGGTTTAGGGTTATGATTAAGGTTAGAGTTAGGGGTAAAGGTAGGGTTGGGTTAGGGTTAGGGTTAGGGTTTAGAGTAAATGATAGAGTTAGGGTTAGGGTTGAATAAGGGAGAGGGTTAGGGTTTAGAGTTAAGATTAGGGTTAGGGTTGAGTTAGGGTTAGGGTTAGGATTTCGGGTTAAGTTTAGGGTGAGGGTTGAATTAGGGTTAGGGTTAGGGTTTAAGGTTAGGATTAGGGTTAGTGTTGAATTAGGGTAAGGGTAAGGGTAAGGGTAAGGGTAAGGGTTAGGGTTAGGGTTAGGGTTAGGGTTAGGGTTAGGGTTAGGGTTAGGGTTAGGGTTAGGGTTAGGGTTAGGGTTAGGGTTAGGGTTAGGGTTCGGTTTGGGTAAGGTTTGGGTAAGGGTTGGGTTAGGGTTAGGCTTAGGGTTTAGAGTAAAGGATAGAGTTAGGGTTAGGGTTAGGGTTAGGGTTAGGGTTAGGGTTAGGGTTAGGGTTAGGGTTAGGGTTAGGGTTAGGGTTAGGGTTAGGGTTAGGGTTAGGGTTAGGGTTAGGGTTGGGTAAGGGTAAGGGTAAGGGTTAGGGTTAGGGTTAAAGGTAGGGTTGGGTTAGGGTTAGGGTTTAGGGTTTAGGGTTAAGGTTACGTTCAGGCTTAGGGTTAGGGTTAGGGTTAGGGTTAGAGTTAAAGGTAAGGTTGGGTTAGGGTTAGGGTTTAGGTTAGGGTTTAGAGTTAAGGTTAGGGTTAGGGTTAGGGTTGAATTAGGGTTAGGGTTAGGGTTTAAAGTTTAGATTTAAGGTTAGGGTAACGGTTAGAGTTAGGGTTAGGTTTAAATGTAGGGTTGGGTTAGGGTTTGGTTAGGGTTAGGGTTTAGAGATAAGTTTAGGTTTAGGGTTAGGGTTGAATTAGGGTTAGGGTTTAGGGTTAAGGTTAGGGTCAGGGTTAGGGTTGAGTTAGGGTTAGGTTAGGGTTAGGGTTACGGTTGGTAAGTGTTAGGGTTAGTGTTTGGAAATTGTTAGGGTTAAAGGTAGGGTTGGGTTAGGGTTTAGGGTTAGGGTTAAGGTTAGGTTTAGGGTAAGGGTTAGGGTTGGGTGGTAGGGATAGGGATAGGGATAGGGTTAGGGTTAGGGTTAGGGTTAGAGTTAGGGTTAGGTTTAGGGTTGGGTTAGGGTTAGGGTTAGGGTTAGTTTAGGGTTAGGGTTAGGGTTAGGGTTAGGGTTGGATAAGTAGTAGGGTTAAAGTTAGGGTTAGGGTTAGGGTTAGGGTTGGGTAAGCATTAGTGTTACCGTTAGGGTTAGGGTTATAAGGTTAGGGTTCGGGTTGAATCAAAGTTAGGGTTAGGGTTAGGGTTAGGGTTAGGGTTAGGGTTAGGGTTAGGGTTAGGGTTAGGGTTAGGGTAAGGGTTAGGGTTAGGGTTAGGGTTAGGGTTAGGGTTAGGGTTAGGGTTAGGGTTGGGTAAGGGTTAGGGTTAGGGTTAAAGGCAGGGTTGGATTAGGGTTAGGGTTAGGGTTACGGTTCGGGTTCGGGTTGGGTTCGGGTTCGGGCTTGGGTTGGGTTAGGGTTAGGGTTAGGGTTAGGGTTAGGGTAAGGTTTGGGTTAGGGTTAAGGTTAGGGTTAGGGTTAGGGTTAGGGTTAGGGTTAGGGTTAGGGTTAGGGTTAGGGTTAGGGTTAGGGTTAGGGTTAGGGTTAGGGTTAGGGTTAGGGTTAGGGTTAGGGTTAGGGTTAGGGTTAGGGTTAGGGTTGGGTAAAGTTTGGGTAAGGGTTGTGTTAGGGTTAGCGTTTAGAGTAAAGGTGTCAGCCCTTGGCCCACAGAACCAGAAATCACCACAAAGTCATATAGAGTCCAAACAGATGGCTTTTACTGGTCAATTAGGCATACAGTGCAAACGAATAAAATGACAGCTATGAGAGGCTCACTAGCTGGGAGATATTATAAGGCAGGAAAGGCGGGTGATTACACGTACAGGCTGAATACAGTTTCCCAGGAGCTGGGTTCCCAGGCCTAGGTATGCGACCTTGGGGGGCAGACAATACAACGCAGAGACAGAGGCAATAACGAAACCGAGATAGCAGCCTGACATTCTGCTCCCCTCAAGGCCCCCTCCCAGTTCGCAAGGGGGCTGGCCGATCTGGGTAAGCAATGTGAAAGGCGTCGACGAGGTCGGGGGCGGAGACATCCCGTGCGCGTACCCATTCGTCATAGGCAGGGGGGAAATGTTTCCAACGGACCAAGTATTGCAGGTTGCCATGGTGAACACGGGAGTCAAGGATCTTGGAGACTTCGAAGTGTTCCTCCCCCCCCACCATGATGGGTTGCGCAGGAGGTGGGTCCGGATGCCACTGTGGAGAAGCAACATGGGGTTTGAGGAGGCTAATGTGGAAAACAGGATGCACACGCCTCAAGGATTTGGGGAGAGCCAGTTCCACCGTGACAGGGTTTATGACCCGGGTGATGGGGAAAGGGCCAATGTATTTAGCACTGAGCTTATGGCACGGTTGGGTGGAACGGAGATTTTTGGTGGAAAGGTAAACCAAAGTACCCACTTGCAGATCACCCCCGGGGGAGCGATGTTTGTCAGCTTGTGCTTTGTATTTACGTTTGGCTCGGTCGAGGTTGCTAACGAGCCAGGGCCAAGTGGTACGGAGGGCGTGTGCCCAGGAGGCAATGTCGGGGTTCCCCTCCCCCTCTATATCATCTGTAGGAGCGATGGGACTGAAATCTTGTCCATACACAGCAAAAAATGGGCTAAAACCTGTGGATTGATGCATGGCATTATTGTAGGCATATTCTGCTAAAGGTAACAGTTCTACCCAGTTATCCTGGTGGTAGTTAACATAACAGCGTAAATAACATTCAAGTACAGCATTGACACGTTCAGTTTGACCATCAGTTTGAGGATGGTATGCACTAGACAATCCTTGTTCCACTCCCACCAACTTGAGGAAAGCTTTCCAAAACTTAGAAACGAAACCACTGCCGCGGTCACAAATTATCTTACGCGGAAACGAATGTAAACGAAAGATATGCGTCACGAAGAGGCGGGCCAGTTTCTGAGCAGAGGGAATCCCTGCGCATGGAATCAAATGTATTTGCTTAGAAAACAAATCAGTAACAACCCACAACACAGTTTTACCCCCACTGAGAGGGAGATCAGTCATGAAGTCCATAGCAATCACTTCCCAAGGTTTGCTGGGCGTTTCAAGAGGTTGTAGCAGTCCCGGGGGTTTGCCCTGCGATCGTTTCGCAGCGGCACAAACGGGACAGCTGCGGATGAAGGAGTCAATGTCGGAACGCATTCCCCCCCACCAGAACTGTCTGCGCAATAAGTGAAGGGTTTTCAGAAACCCAAAGTGCCCAGCTGTTTTGGCTCCATGGGCTAAATGTAAAACGTCCTTTCGGAGAGCCTTGGGGACATACAATTTCGAGTCCTTGTACCAGGATCTTCCTTGTTCCAAAACACCAGGGGGTAGGGTATGAGCGGAACGTTCTAAAAGGCACTGGTCCCGAAGGACAGTTAAAAAGGACTCGGAGATGGGGATTTTGGAGGGGGCCCCCCCGTCGGCCATGGAGATCTTAGAAACAGTTATGGGGCTAGTGCTTACGTGCGGCGGCGCGCAGACTGCAGGCGGCTGGGCGGTCGGAGGGGTAGGAAGGGCGGGAACTCCGGTTTGTTGCGGTGGCGGCTGGGCAGCCGGTTGAGCTGGCGGAAGTTGTACGTTGGGTAAGGTGTGCTGATGCTGGGATCGAGTTTGTACAGCCAGCATAGGTAGAGCCCCACGTTGCATAGGGGTGAACAGAGAATTGGTGGGTCTTTCGAGTTTTACCGGATATTGTGGTAAACGGGAGAGGGCATCCGCAAGAACGTTCTGTTTCCCAGGGACGTGCTTAAGGGTGAAACGGAACTGCGCAAAGAACTCCGCCCACCGTTGTTGTTTCGCTGATAGCTTATGGGACCCCGTGAGGGCAGCTAGATTTTTGTGATCGGTCCAAACCTCAAAGGGGACTTTAGACCCTTCCAAGAATTGTCGCCATAGAGTCAGAGCATGATGAACTGCGGAGGCCTCTTTCTCCCAGATGGGCCAGTTTAATTGAGCGTGCGCAAATTTTTTTGAAAAGTAAGCGCAAGGGTGAAGAAGACCATCCGGTCCTTGCTGGAGGAGAGCCCCTCCCATGGCTACATCGGAAGCATCGACTTGCACAATGAACATTTGATTTGGGTCTGGGTGCTGTAGCACCGGCTCCGAAGTGAAGAGGCGTTTGAGGGCCAGAAAGGCGGCTTGGCATTGCTCAGTCCATAGGATTTTCGCGGAGGGCAAGGCAGCCGAGCTTACTTTTCCCTTAGTTTTCAGTAGGTCCGTAATGGGTAGAGCCACCTGGGCGAAGTTAGGGATGAATCCTCGATAGAAGTTTGCAAATCCCAGAAATTGCTGTACTTGCTTCCGGTTGGTGGGGGGAGTCCAATCGAGGACGGCTTGGACTTTGGCGGGGTCCATGCGAAGACCTTGGTGGGAGATGATGTATCCCAAAAACGTGAGTTTGCTTTGGTGAAATTCGCACTTAGCAAGTTTTGCGAAAAGTTGATGGTTGCGCAGGCGTTGCAGAACTTCCCTGACCAGAGCCACATGCTCGTCCATAGTTTTCGAATAAATGAGAATGTCATCTAAGTAGACCACCACCCCACGATATAGAAGGTCATGTAGGATTTCATTGATGAGTTGCATGAAGACCCCCGGGGCCCCTTTTAATCCGAACGGCATCACAAGGAATTCATACATTCCGAAACAGCTAGAGAAGGCAGTGAGGTGCTCATCCCCTTCGCGGATACGGACTCGGTAGTAAGCTTCCACCAAGTCTAATTTAGAGAACACACGGCCTTCCTGTAATTGTCCCAAAATATCGGATATTAATGGGATAGGATAGGCATTGGTCTGGGTAACCGCATTGAGCTTTCTGAAGTCAATGCACAGGCGAAGGTCGCCCTCTTTTTTCCGGACGAAAAACGCGGGGGCCGAGTTTGGGGCATTCGAAGGGCGAATGAACCCTCTGGCGAGGTTTTTGTCCAAAAAGTCCCGGAGGACAGTGCGCTCGGAAGCGCTCATAGGGTAAATCTTACTCTTGGTTAATGTGCAGTCCTTTACCACTTCAATCGCACAGTCTGAGGCCCGGTGGGGGGGTAAGGCATCACATTCCTTAAGGTCGAAGACATCTTCAAAGTCCCGGTACACAGCGGGTAGAGCCGGTGGTGCTGGGGCAGTAGAGGTTAATGCTGGAACGGGCGGATATAGCAGAGCAAAGTTTTGCCGATGCTGGCCGCAGGTGGGACTAGCGAAGGAGATAGTGTTTGTTTCCCAATCAATACTGGGACTATGTCCTTTAATCCAGTTAATTCCCAAGACCACTTCAAATCGGATAGGGGCTATAGTGAAGTCTATTTGTTCCCAGTGGGAACCAATTCCCATTGCCACCCCTATGGTGCGGTGATCAACTGGACCCCCCTGGAAATGGCTTCCGTCCATTTGGGCAAATTGGACGGGGGCGGGTAAAGCCTCAGAGTCGGCTCTGAGTGCAGCAAAAGTGGTTTCGCTTATGAGAGTGCGACAGCAACCGGAGTCAATTAGTGCTTTGACGGGGATTTGTGGGCCACCGTTAAGTTGCTGTAAAACTGCATCCACGTAGACGGTGGAGTCCATGTCTTTAATTTTGGTAGGAGCATTCGGTTTGATAGGAAGATCCTGAGAGGTCTGTGGAGACGCTCCATTCACCACAGACCGGAGCCGTTTTTTGACAAGTCGAGGGGAGATTCCAGGTTTAAGGCTGGAGAAATCCAAGGATTTTCCTCATCCGAAGAGGGAAAATCGTCCCCCAATGGGGCACTTGTAATCCGAGACCCGGCGGGGTCGTTGGTAGTAGGCAGGGAGGCTGGGTCCCCGGCATGGAGTGCAGAGGGTGTGGGTCTTCCCGGAGCTGCGCTGCGGGTGGCCGCGGTGCCTCTGCGTGGTGGACGACCTCGGGAGCGGGTTGTCGTGCTGGGACGAAATATTTCCTGGCGGCGTGGGCAAACGGCTGCAAAGTGGCCCATTTCTCCGCAAGTAAGACAGGCACCCCTCTGAAATCGGGCTTCACGTTCCTGGGGCGGACGTGGGGGATTTCGTGGGACGAGCAGTGGTGCCTTGGGTTGAGGCTTTTGGGTGCCTTTTTCCTTGTGCTTTTGACGGACGAGAGAAATGAAGCGTCGGCGGCTTTCCACTTCCTCGGCTAATAGGATCCAGTCTTCGAGGGTATCGGGATCGCCTCGCATGTAAGACCAGTTCAGAATGTCAGGATGCAAGGCTTCCCTGAAATGATGGATCAGGGTGGTCTCGGGCCAACCTACAATTTTACTTGCCAGTCGTTGAAATTCATCGGCAAATTCTCGAACTGTAGCAGAGCCTTGTTTTAATTGTAAGAGTTCCGTTTTGGCTCTTTCCCCCAGGAAGGGGTCCTCAAACCTCCTTCTCAGGGCAGTCATGAAGTTGTTGAGGGAACGAATAGCACGAGAGCGGGTGTCAAACTGGAGGACCATCCAGTCAGCCGCTTTACCTGTCAGAAGGGAAGCTACGTAACGCACCCGGCTGTCTTCCGTGGGGAAAAGTTGTCCTTGTTCTCGCATATAACTGTCCACTTGATGCAAGAAACAAGGCAAAGTCTCGAGAGATCCGTCATACGTAGTCCTCAATTTGAGTTGCTTCCAAGGGCCGGGCGCAGGTTGACCCGGTTGCACGGGTGGTCCGGGCGGAGGGACAACAGGAGCTCCAGGTTGCACGGGTGGTCCGGGCGGAGGGACAACAGGAGCTCCAGGAGGCAAGGGTGGAGCAGGCACATTAGCGGGTGGTTGCACGGGTGGTCTGGGCGGAGGAGCAACAGGAGCTCCAGGAGGCAAGGGTGGAGCAGGCACATTAGCGGGTGGCTGTACGGGTACCCCCTGACCCGGTATCGGAACGGGCTGTCTCAGAGCTATCAGGGTTTGTTGTAATTGCCTGTTCTCCTGAAGCATACGTTCCATTACGTCTTGGAGTTGATCAACACGGTCGGAGAGCTCCCGATTCTGGGCTCTTAAGAAATGAGCCTCCTCACTTGGGCCACCAGTAAGATGAGGCTTACTGGTCCGGAAGCTTGTGGCCAATTGAGAGCTATCCCCATATAAATCCTCGTCTTCAGACTCTTCTGAGTCTCGACGTCGGTCAGCCAAACGGGGTGCGCGTTGAGTCGCGCGCGGCGGGACAAACGCCGGGGAAAAGGACAGACCTGATAGCCCTAGTACATTGCCCTTAGGGCGCGTGTCCACGTTCGCCTGATTCCTAATCCTTGCTGCAGCCGCCCTGGCTGCTTCCGCAGCCTCTCTCTCTCTTGCGACCTTAGCCGCTTCGGCGGCTTGCTGATCCGCAAGAACTTTGGCGTTCTCAAGTCTCAGGGCAGTCTCTGCCGTAATGCGCGGCAAAAGTTCTGTCTCCAGGAGTGAGAGTATGGGGTCGGGTTCCCCGCCCAGCAGAGGTTGTACTCGAACCGCCAGTGCGGGTGCCTCGGCTCCGAAGGTCGAGGTCAAAACTTGAGCCAAGGTGGCTACCGGGGTGTCCTTTGTACATTCCACAAGGAGAAGAGCGGTGCTAATAGCGACTCGCTTGGCCTCAGCCTGACAGCTGGCTGCATCCGGGATCAGGGAAAAACCCTCCGGTGGGGCTCCCGCCATGGTAGAAAGAGTTTCTCGAGAAATAAGATTATCCAAAAGTCCAGTTAATATTTGTAAATCCTCAGTCGCCAATCGGGCATCGTCCAGTAATTGATCCAAGTCCTGAAGATCTAGACGAGCATCAGTATCCTCCGACGTTAACATCCAGAGACGTCCTTTAAGAGATTGCCACTGTTTCTGTACCAGTCCCCTCAAGCGGCAAACCTCTCGGGTCGTCCGGAAAAGTTCAGCGATTAAGTCTTGTAACAGAGTAGGATCCTCAGAGAAGGGCTCCAGGGTGTAGATCACCTGGAGAGCTGCATAGCTCCCATCCAAGTGGCAGGCGAACCCCCCTGGGCTCCAGCCTGGCTAGTAGAATGGTGAAGAGATAGCTGTCATAATGTTATTTACGCTGTTATGTTAACTACCACCAGGATAACTGGGTAGAACTGTTACCTTTAGCCCTTGGCCCACAGAACCAGAAATCACCACAAAGTCATATAGAGTCCAAACAGATGGCTTTTACTGGTCAATTAGGCATACAGTGCAAACGAATAAAATGACAGCTATGAGAGGCTCACTAGCTGGGAGATATTATAAGGCAGGAAAGGCGGGTGATTACACGTACAGGCTGAATACAGTTTCCCAGGAGCTGGGTTCCCAGGCCTAGGTATGCGACCTTGGGGGGCAGACAATACAACGCAGAGACAGAGGCAATAACGAAACCGAGATAGCAGCCTGACAAGAGGATAGGGTTAGGTGTAGGTTTAGGTTTAGGTTTAGGTTTAGGGTTAGGGTTAGGGTTAGGGTTAGGGTTAGGGTTAGGGTTAGGGTTAGGGTTAGGGTTAGGGTTAGGGTTAGGGTTAGGGTTAGGGTTAGGGTTAGGGTTAGGGTTAGGGTTAGGGTTAGGGTTAGGGTTAGTGTTAGTGTTAGGTTTGGGTAAGGTTTAGGGTTAGGGTTAGGGTTAGGGTTAGGGTTAGGGTTAGGGTTAGGGTTAGGGTTAGGGTTAGGGTTAGGGTTAGGGTTAGGGTTAGGGTTAGGGTTAGGGTTAGGGTTAGGGTTAGGGTTAGGGTTAGGGTTAGGGTTAGGGGAGAGTTAGGTTAGGGTTAGGGTTGAATTAGGGTTAGGGTTAGGGTTAGGGTTTAATTAGGGTTAGTGTTAGGGTTAGGGTTTAATTAGGGTTAGTGTTAGGGTTAGGGGTTAGGGGTTAGGGTAAGGGTGAAGGTTAGGGTTAGGGTTAGGGTTAAAGGTAGGGCTGGGTTAGGGTTAGGGTTAGGGTTAGGGTAGCGTAGGGTAGGGTTAGGGTTAGGGTTAGGGTTAGGGTTGGATAAGCATTAGGGTTAAACTTAGGGTTAGGGTTAGCGTTAGGGTTAGGGTTGGGTAAGCATTATTGTTCTGGTTAGTGTTAGGGTTATAAGGTTAGGGTTAGGGTTGAATTAGGCTTAGGGTTAGGGTTAGGGTTGTATAAGCTTTAGGGTTAAAGTAAGGGTTAGGGTTAGGGTTAGGGTTAGGGTTAGGGTTGGATAAGCATTAGGGTTAAAGTTAGGGTTCGGGGTAGGGTTCGGGTTAGGGTTAGGGTTAGGTTAGTGTTGGGTTAGGGTTAGGTTAGGTTAGGTTAGGGTTAGGGTTAGGGTTAGGGTTAGGCTTAGGGTTAGGGTTAGGGTTAAGGTTAGGGTTGGGTTAGGGTTAAGGTTAGGGTTAGTGTTAGGGTTAGAGTTGGGTAAGCATTAGGGTTAGGGTTAGGGTTAGGGTTAGGGTTACGGTTAGGGTTAGGGTTAGGGTTAGGGTTAGGGTTAGGGTTAGGGTTAGGGTTAGGGTTAGGGTTAGGGTTAGGGTTAGGGTTAGGGTTAGGGTTAGGGTTAGGGTTAGGGGAGAGTTAGGTTAGGGTTAGGGTTGAATTAGGGTTAGGGTTAGGGTTAGGGTTTAATTAGGGTTAGTGTTAGGGTTAGGGTTTAATTAGGGTTAGTGTTAGGGTTAGGGGTTAGGGGTTAGGGTAAGGGTGAAGGTTAGGGTTAGGGTTAGGGTTAAAGGTAGGGCTGGGTTAGGGTTAGGGTTAGGGTTAGGGTAGCGTAGGGTAGGGTTAGGGTTAGGGTTAGGGTTAGGGTTGGATAAGCATTAGGGTTAAACTTAGGGTTAGGGTTAGCGTTAGGGTTAGGGTTGGGTAAGCATTATTGTTCTGGTTAGTGTTAGGGTTATAAGGTTAGGGTTAGGGTTGAATTAGGCTTAGGGTTAGGGTTAGGGTTGTATAAGCTTTAGGGTTAAAGTAAGGGTTAGGGTTAGGGTTAGGGTTAGGGTTAGGGTTGGATAAGCATTAGGGTTAAAGTTAGGGTTCGGGGTAGGGTTCGGGTTAGGGTTAGGGTTAGGTTAGTGTTGGGTTAGGGTTAGGTTAGGTTAGGTTAGGGTTAGGGTTAGGGTTAGGGTTAGGCTTAGGGTTAGGGTTAGGGTTAAGGTTAGGGTTGGGTTAGGGTTAAGGTTAGGGTTAGTGTTAGGGTTAGAGTTGGGTAAGCATTAGGGTTAGGGTTAGGGTTAGGGTTAGGGTTACGGTTAGGGTTAGGGTTAGGGTTAGGGTTAGGGTTAGGGTTAGGGTTAGGGTTAGGGTTAGGGTTAGGGTTAGGGTTAGGGTTAGGGTTAGGGTTAGGGTTAGGGTTAGGGTTAGGGTTAGGTTAAGGTTAGGGTTAGGGTTCGGGTTGGATAAGCATTAGGGTTAAAGTTAGGGTTAGGGTTAGGGTTAGGGTTGGATAAGCATTAGGGTTAAAGTTAGGATTAGGGTTAGGGTTAGGGTTGGGTTAGGGTTTAGAGATAAGGTTAGGGTTAGGGTTAGGGTTGAATTAGGGTTAGGGTTAGGGTTTAAAGTTTAGATTTAAGGTTAGGGTAACGGTTAGGGTTAGGGTTAGGGTTAAATGTAGGGTTGGGTTAGGGTTTGGTTAGGGTTAGGGTTTAGAGATAAGTTTAGGTTTAGGGTTAGGGTTGAATTAGGGTTAGGGTTTAGGGTTAAGGTTAGGGTCAGGGTTAGGGTTGAGTTAGGGTTAGGTTAGGGTTAGGGTTACGGTTGGGTAAGCGTTAGGGTTAGGGTTTGGAAATTGTTAGGGTTAAAGGTAGGGTTGGGTTAGGGTTTAGGGTTAGGGTTAAGGTTAGGTTTAGGGTAAGGGTTAGGGTTGGGTGGTAGGGATAGGGATAGGGATAGGGATAGGGATAGGGATAGGGTTAGGGTTAGGGTTAGAGTTAGGGTTAGGGTTAGGTTTAGGGTTGGGTTAGGGTTAGGGTTAGGGTTAGTTTAGGGTTAGGGTTAGGGTTAGGGTTAGGGTTGGATAAGCAGTAGGGTTAAAGTTAGGGTTAGGGTTAGGGTTAGGGTTAGGGTTGGGTAAGCATTAGTGTTACGGTTAGGGTTAGGGTTATAAGGTTAGGGTTCGGGTTGAATCAAAGTTAGGGTTAGGGTTAGGGTTAGGGTTAGGGTTAGGGTTAGGGTTAGAATCAGGGTTTGATTCCAAAGTAGAATCAAAAACATGTGCTACAATTGCAGCACTCGTACCAACGTGGTCCCGATGTCTTACCTTTCCCACTTAGATAGTCCAGAATACAGGAGGGCTTTCACCCTGATGCGTTGTAACGCACTCCCTTCAGCCGTCTTGGAAGGGAGATACAAAAAGATACCATATGCAGGACGATTATGCCCCTGCTCTGATGGGAGCACTGAGACCCTCGAGCACGTTGTGTTTGAATGCAAAATCTACAACAAGATACGAGAAGCCATTCTTTCTGTATTATCGGATCTCCCAGGGCGATCCAGAGCCTTTAGTCGTTCTAACATGCTCTCAGACAAAGATATGGAGATGACTTTTAAAGTGGCCAAATTTGGTTGGCAAGCAATGAGGACCAGGCGTGCATGGGTCGAACTTAATGGTTGAGCAATTTTATATTTATACTAATTCCAAACATGTAATATTTTTAATTAAGTGCTTAACGGCTTTTATGACTGTGCGATTGTAAGATGTTATAGGGGCTCACACTTGATGCACTTTTATATGTGTTATGTCATGTATGTATATCTAGTATGTTTTTATGCTGGTCTTGGACCGTATTAAACTCTCTTTGTTCTTTGGGTTAGGGTTAGGGTTAGGGTTAGGGTTGGGTAAGGTTTGGGTAAGGGTTGGGTTAGGGTTAGGGTTTAGAGTATAGGATAGGGTTAGGTATAGGTTTAGGTTTAGGTTTAGGTTTAGGGTTAGGGTTAGGGTTAGGGTTAGGGTTAGGGTTAGGGTTAGGGTTAGGGTTAGGGTTAGGGTTAGGGTTAGGGTTAGGGTTAGGGTTAGGGTTAGGGTTAGGGTTGGGTAAGGTTTGGGTAAGGGTTGGGTTAGGGTTAGGGTTTAGAGTATAGGATAGGTTTAGGTTTAGGTTTAGGTTTAGGTTAGGTTTAGGTTTAGGGTTAGGGTTAGGGTTAGGGTTAGGGTTAGGGTTAGGGTTAGGGTTATGGTTAGTGTTAGGGTTAGTGTTAGGGTTGGGTAAGGTTTAGGGTTAGGGTTAAAGGTGGGGTTGGGTTAGGGTTAGGGTTTAGAGTTAAGGTTAGGTTAAGGGTTGAATTAGGGTTAGGGTTAGGGTTAGGGTTTAATTGGGGTTGGCGTTAGGGTTAGGGGTTAGGGGTTAGGGTAAGGGTGAAGGTTAGGGTTAGGGTTAGGGTTAAAGGTAGGGCTGGGTTAGGGTTAGGGTTAGGGTAGGGTAGGGTAGGGTAGGGTTAGAGTTAGGGTTAGGGTTAGGGTTAAGGGTTATGGTTAGGGTTAGGGTTGGGTAAGGGTTAGGGTTAGGGTTAAAGGCAGGGTTGGATTAGGGTTAGGGTTTAGAGTAAACGATAGAGTTAGGGTTAGGGTTGAATTAGGGTGAGGGTTAGGGTATAGAGTTAAGATTAGGGTTAGGGTTGAATTAGGGTTAGGGTTAGGGTTAGGGTTAGGGTTAGGGTTAGGGTTAGGGTTAGGGTTAGGGTTAGGGTTAGGGTTAGGGTTAGGGTTAGGGTTAGGGTTAGGGTTAGGGTTAGGGTTAGTTTTAGGGTTAGGGTTAGGGTTAGGGTTTAGGGTTCAGGTTAGGGTTACGGTTAGTTTTGAATTAGGGTTAGGGTTAGGATTAGGGTTAGGGTTAGGGTTAGGGTTAGGGTTAGGGTTTAGGGATAGGGATAGGGATAGGGTTAGGGTTAGCGTCCGGGTTAGGGTTGGGTTAGGGTTAGGGTTAGGGTTAGGGTTAGGGTTAGGGTTAGGATTTGGGTTAGGGTTAGGGTTAGGGTTAGGGTTAGGGTTAAGGTTAAAGTTAGGGTTAGGGTTAGGGTTAGGGTTGGATAAGCATTAGGGTTAAACGTAGGGTTAGGGTTAGCGTTAGGGTTAGGGTTGGGTAAGCATTAGTGTTCTGGTTAGTGTTAGGGTTATAGGGTTAGGGTTAGGGTTGAATTAGGGTTAGGGTTAGGGTTAGGGTTGTAAAAGCTTTAGGTTTAAAGTTAGGGTTAGGGTTAGGGTTAGGGTTAGGGTTGGATAAGCATTAGGGTTAAAGTTAGGGTTAGGGTTAAAGTTAGGGTTAGGGTTAGGGTTAGGTTAGGGTTCGGTTAGGGTTAGGTTAGGGTTAGTGTTAGGGTTAGAGTTGGGTAAGCATTAGGGTTAGGGTTAGGGTTAGGGTTAGGTTAAGGTTAGGGTTAGAGTTAGGGTTGGATAAGCATTAGGGTTAAAGTTAGGGTTAGTGTTAGGGTTGGATAAGCATTAGGGTTAAAGTTAGGGTTAGGGTTAGGGTTGGTTAAGCATTAGGGTTAAAGTTAGGGTTAGGGTTAGGGTTAGGGTTGGGTAAGCATTAGTGTTACGGTTAGGGTTAGGGTTATAAGGTTAGGGTTCGGGTAGAATCAAAGTTAGGGTTAGGGTTAGGGTTAGGGTTAGGGTTAGGGTTAGGGTTAGGGTTAGGGTTAGGGTTCGGGTTGGGTTCGGGTTCGGGTTCGGGTTCGGGTTCGGGTTCGGGTTCGGGCTTGGCTTGGGTTAGGGTTAGGGTTAGTGTTAGGGTTGGATAAGCATTAGGGTTAAAGTTAGGGTTAGGGTTAGGGTTGGTTAAGCATTAGGGTTAAAGTTAGGGTTAGGGTTAGGGTTAGGGTTGGGTAAGCATTAGTGTTACGGTTAGGGTTAGGGTTATAAGGTTAGGGTTCGGGTAGAATCAAAGTTAGGGTTAGGGTTAGGGTTAGGGTTAGGGTTAGGGTTAGGGTTAGGGTTAGGGTTAGGGTTCGGGTTCGGGTTCGGGTTCGGGTTGGGTTCGGGTTCGGGTTCGGGTTCGGGTTCGGGTTCGGGCTTGGGTTGGGTTAGGGATAGGGTTAGGGTTAGGGTTAGGGTTAGGGTTAGGGTTAGGGTTAGGGTTAGGGTTAGGGTTAGGGTTAGGGTAAGGGTTGGGTTAGGGTTAAGGTTAAAGTTAGGGTTAGGGTTAGTGTTAGAGTTAGGGTTAGGGTTGGATAAGCATTAGTGGTAAAGTTAGGGTTAGGGTTAGGGTTAGGGTTGGGTAAGCATTAGTTTTACGGTTACCGTTAGGGTTATAAGGTTAGGGTTCGGGTTGAATCAAAGTTAGGGTTAGGGTTAGGGTTAGGGTTAGGGTTAGGGTTAGGGTTAGGGTTAGGGTTAGGGTTAGGGTTAGGGTTAGGGTTAGGGTTAGGGTTAGGGTTAGGGTTGGGTAAGGTTTGGGTAAGGGTTGGGTTAGGGTTAGCGTTTAGAGTAAAGGATAGGGTTAGGTTTAGATTTAGGATTAGGGTTAGGGTTAGGGTTAGGGTTAGGGTTAGTGTTAGGGTTGGGTAAGGTTTAGGGTTAGGGTTAAAGGTAGAGTTGGGTTAGGGTTAGGGTTTAGATTTAAGGTTAGGGTTAGGGATGAATTAGGGTTAGGGTTAGGGTTAGGGTTTAACTAGGGTTAGTGTTAGGGTTAGGGGTTAGGGGTTAGGGTAAGGGTGAAGGTTAGGGTTAGGGTTAGGGTTAAAGGTAGGGCTGGGTTAGGGTTAGGGTTAGGGTTAGGGTAGCGTAGGGTAGGGTTAGGGTTAGGGTTAGGGTTAGGGTTAGGGTTAGGGTTAGGGTTAGCGTTAGGGTTAGGGTTAGGGTTAGGGTTAGGGTTGGGTTAGGGTTAAGGTTAAAGTTAGGGTTAGGGTTAGGGTTAGGGTTGGATAAGCATTAGGGTTAAACTTAGGGTTAGGGTTAGCGTTAGGGTTAGGGTTGGGTAAGCATTAGTGTTCTGGTTAGTGTTAGGGTTATAAGGTTAGGGTTAGGGTTGAATTAGGGTTAGTGTTAGGGTTAGGGTTGTATAAGCTTTAGGGTTAAAGTTAGGGTTAGGGTTAGGGTTAGGGTTGGATAAGCATTAGGGTTAAAGTTAGGGTTCGGGTTCGGGTTCGGGTTCGGGTTCGGGTTCGGGTTCGGGTTCGGGTTCGGGTTAGGGTTAGGGTTAGGTTTAGGGTTAGGGTTAGGTTAAGGTTAGGGTTAGGGTTAGGGTTGGATAAGCATTAGGGTTAAAGTTAGGGTTAGGGTTAGGGTTAGGGTTGGATAAGCATTAGGGTTAAAGTTAGGATTAGGGTTAGGGTTAGGGTTGGTTAAGAATTAGGGTTAAAGTTAGGGTTAGGGTTGGGTTAGGGTTAGGGTTAGGGTTAGGGTTAGGGTTAGGGTTGGTGTTAGGGTTAGGCTTAGGCTTAGGGTTAGGGTTAGGGTTAAGGTTAGGGTTAGTGTTAGGGTTAGAGTTGGGTAAAGTTGGGTAAGCAATAGGGTTAAGGTTAGGGTTAGGGTTAAGGTTAGGGTTATGGTTGGATAAGCATTAGGTTTAAAGTTAGGGTTAGGGTTAGGGTTAGGGTTGGATAACGATTAGGTTAAAGTTAGGGTTAGGGTTAGGGTTAAGGTTAGGGTTAGGGTTAGGGTTAGGGTTAGGGTTAGGGTTAGGGTTAGGGTTAGAGTTGGGTAAGCATTAGGGTTAGGGTTAGGGTTACGGTTAGGGTTAGGGTTAGGGTTAGGGTTAGGGTTAGGGTTAGGGTTAGGGTTAGGGTTAGGGTTAGGGTTAGGGTTAGGGTTAGGGTTAGGGTTAGGGTTAGGGTTAGGGTTAGGGTTAGGGTTAGGTTAAGGTTAGGGTTAGGGTTCGGGTTGGATAAGCATTAGGGTTAAAGTTAGGGTTAGGGTTAGGGTTAGGGTTGGATAAGCATTAGGGTTAAAGTTAGGATTAGGGTTAGGGTTAGGGTTGGGTTAGGGTTTAGAGATAAGGTTAGGGTTAGGGTTAGGGTTGAATTAGGGTTAGGGTTAGGGTTTAAAGTTTAGATTTAAGGTTAGGGTAACGGTTAGGGTTAGGGTTAGGGTTAAATGTAGGGTTGGGTTAGGGTTTGGTTAGGGTTAGGGTTTAGAGATAACTTTAGGTTTAGGGTTAGGGTTGAATTAGGGTTAGGGTTTAGGGTTAAGGTTAGGGTCAGGGTTAGGGTTGAGTTAGGGTTAGGTTAGGGTTAGGGTTACGGTTGGGTAAGCGTTAGGGTTAGGGTTTGGAAATTGTTAGGGTTAATGGTAGGGTTGGGTTAGGGTTTAGGGTTAGGGTTAAGGTTAGGTTTAGGGTAAGGGTTAGGGTTGGGTGGTAGGGATAGGGATAGGGATAGGGATAGGGATAGGGATAGGGATAGGGATAGGGTTAGGGTTAGGGTTAGAGTTAGGGTTAGGTTTAGGGTTGGGTTAGGGTTAGGGTTAGGGTTAGGGTTAGTTTAGGGTTAGGGTTAGGGTTAGGGTTAGGGTTGGATAAGCAGTAGGGTTAAAGTTAGGGTTAGGGTTAGGGTTAGGGTTAGGGTTGGGTAAGCATTAGTGTTACGGTTAGGGTTAGGGTTATAAGGTTAGGGTTCGGGTTGAATCAAAGTTAGGGTTAGGGTTAGGGTTAGGGTTAGGGTTAGGGTTAGGGTTAGGGTTAGAATCAGGGTTTGATTCCAAAGTAGAATCAAAAACATGTGCTACAATTGCAGCACTCGTACCAACGTGGTCCCGATGTCTTACCTTTCCCACTTAGATAGTCCAGAATACAGGAGGGCTTTCACCCTGATGCGTTGTAACGCACTCCCTTCAGCCGTCTTGGAAGGGAGATACAAAAAGATACCATATGCAGGACGATTATGCCCCTGCTCTGATGGGAGCACTGAGACCCTCGAGCACGTTGTGTTTGAATGCAAAATCTACAACAAGATACGAGAAGCCATTCTTTCTGTATTATCGGATCTCCCAGGGCGATCCAGAGCCTTTAGTCGTTCTAACATGCTCTCAGACAAAGATATGGAGATGACTTTTAAAGTGGCCAAATTTGGTTGGCAAGCAATGAGGACCAGGCGTGCATGGGTCGAACTTAATGGTTGAGCAATTTTATATTTATACTAATTCCAAACATGTAATATTTTTAATTAAGTGCTTAACGGCTTTTATGACTGTGCGATTGTAAGATGTTATAGGGGCTCACACTTGATGCACTTTTATATGTGTTATGTCATGTATGTATATCTAGTATGTTTTTATGCTGGTCTTGGACCGTATTAAACTCTCTTTGTTCTTTGGGTTAGGGTTAGGGTTAGGGTTAGGGTTGGGTAAGGGTTGGGTAAGGGTTGGGTTAGGGTTAGGGTTTAGAGTATAGGATAGGGTTAGGTTTAGGTTTAGGTTTAGGTTTAGGTTTAGGTTTAGGGTTAGGGTTAGGGTTAGGGTTAGGGTTAGGGTTAGGGTTAGGGTTAGGGTTAGGGTTAGGGTTAGGGTTAGGGTTAGGTAAGGTTTGGGTAAGGGTTGGGTTAGGGTTAGGGTTTAGAGTATAGGATAGGTTTAGGTTTAGGTTTAGGTTTAGGTTTAGGTTAGGTTTAGGTTTAGGGTTAGGGTTAGGGTTAGGGTTAGGGTTAGGGTTAGGGTTAGGGTTATGGTTAGTGTTAGGGTTAGTGTTAGGGTTGGGTAAGGTTTAGGGTTAGGGTTAAAGGTGGGGTTGGGTTAGGGTTAGGGTTTAGAGTTAAGGTTAGGTTAAGGGTTGAATTAGGGTTAGGGTTAGGGTTAGGGTTTAATTGGGGTTGGCGTTAGGGTTAGGGGTTAGGGGTTAGGGTAAGGGTGAAGGTTAGGGTTAGGGTTAGGGTTAAAGGTAGGGCTGGGTTAGGGTTAGGGTTAGGGTAGGGTAGGGTAGGGTAGGGTTAGAGTTAGGGTTAGGGTTAGGGTTAAGGGTTAGGGTTATGGTTAGGGTTGGGTAAGGGTTAGGGTTAGGGTTAAAGGCAGGGTTGGATTAGGGTTAGGGTTTAGAGTAAACGATAGAGTTAGGGTTAGGGTTGAATTAGGGTGAGGGTTAGGGTATAGAGTTAAGATTAGGGTTAGGGTTGAATTAGGGTTAGGGTTAGGGTTAGGGTTAGGGTTAGGGTAAGGGTTAGGGTTAGGGTTTAGGGTTCAGGTTAGGGTTACGGTTAGTTTTGAATTAGGGTTAGGGTTAGGATTAGGGTTAGGGTTAGGGTTAGGGTTAGGGTTAGGGTTTAGGGATAGGGATAGGGATAGGGTTAGGGTTAGCGTCCGGGTTAGGGTTGGGTTAGGGATAGGGTTAGGGTTAGGGTTAGGATTTGGGTTAGGGTTAGGGTTAGGGTTAGGGTTAAGGTTAAAGTTAGGGTTAGGGTTAGGGTTAGGGTTGGATAAGCATTAGGGTTAAACGTAGGGTTAGGGTTAGCGTTAGGGTTAGGGTTGGGTAAGGATTAGTGTTCTGGTTAGTGTTAGGGTTATAAGGTTAGGGTTAGGGTTGAATTAGGGTTAGGGTTAGGGTTAGGGTTGTAAAAGCTTTAGGTTTAAAGTTAGGGTTAGGGTTAGGGTTAGGGTTGGATAAGCATTAGGGTTAAAGTTAGGGTTAGGGTTAGGGTTAGGGTTGGATAAGCATTAGGGTTAAAGTTAGGATTAGGGTTAGGTTTAGGGTTGGTTAAGAATTAGGGTTAAAGTTAGGGTTAGGGTTGGGTTAGGGTTAGGGTTAGGGTTAGGGTTAGGGTTAGGGTTGGTGTTAGGGTTAGGCTTAGGCTTAGGCTTAGGGTTAGGGTTAGGGTTAAGGTTAGGGTTAGTGTTAGGGTTAGAGTTGGGTAAGCAATAGGGTTAAGGTTAGGGTTAGGGTTAAGGTTAGGGTTATGGTTGGATAAGCATTAGGTTTAAAGTTAGGGTTAGGGTTAGGGTTAGGGTTGGATAACGATTAGGTTAAAGTTAGGGTTAGGGTTAGGGTTAAGGTTAGGGTTAGGGTTAGGGTTAGGGTTAGGGTTAGGGTTAGGGTTAGGGTTAGAGTTGGGTAAGCATTAGGGTTAGGGTTAGGGTTACGGTTAGGGTTAGGGTTAGGGTTAGGGTTAGGGTTAGGGTTAGGGTTAGGGTTAGGGTTAGGGTTAGGGTTAGGGTTAGGGTTAGGGTTAGGGTTAGGGTTAGGGTTAGGGTTAGGGTTAGGGTTAGGGTTAGGGTTAGGTTAAGGTTAGGGTTAGGGTTCGGGTTGGATAAGCATTAGGGTTAAAGTTAGGGTTAGGGTTAGGGTTAGGGTTGGATAAGCATTAGGGTTAAAGTTAGGATTAGGGTTAGGGTTAGGGTTGGGTTAGGGTTTAGAGATAAGGTTAGGGTTAGGGTTAGGGTTGAATTAGGGTTAGGGTTAGGGTTTAAAGTTAGATTTAAGGTTAGGGTAACGGTTAGGGTTAGGGTTAGGGTTAAATGTAGGGTTGGGTTAGGGTTTGGTTAGGGTTAGGGTTTAGAGATAACTTTAGGTTTAGGGTTAGGGTTGAATTAGGGTTAGGGTTTAGGGTTAAGGTTAGGGTCAGGGTTAGGGTTGAGTTAGGGTTAGGTTAGGGTTAGGGTTACGGTTGGGTAAGCGTTAGGGTTAGGGTTTGGAAATTGTTAGGGTTAATGGTAGGGTTGGGTTAGGTTTAGGGTTAGGGTTAAGGTTAGGTTTAGGGTAAGGGTTAGGGTTGGGTGGTAGGGATAGGGATAGGGATAGGGATAGGGATAGGGATAGGGATAGGGATAGGGTTAGGGTTAGGGTTAGAGTTAGGGTTAGGTTTAGGGTTGGGTTAGGGTTAGGGTTAGGGTTAGGGTTAGTTTAGGGTTAGGGTTAGGGTTAGGGTTAGGGTTGGATAAGCAGTAGGGTTAAAGTTAGGGTTAGGGTTAGGGTTAGGGTTAGGGTTGGGTAAGCATTAGTGTTACGGTTAGGGTTAGGGTTATAAGGTTAGGGTTCGGGTTGAATCAAAGTTAGGGTTAGGGTTAGGGTTAGGGTTAGGGTTAGGGTTAGGGTTAGGGTTAGAATCAGGGTTTGATTCCAAAGTAGAATCAAAAACATGTGCTACAATTGCAGCACTCGTACCAACGTGGTCCCGATGTCTTACCTTTCCCACTTAGATAGTCCAGAATACAGGAGGGCTTTCACCCTGATGCGTTGTAACGCACTCCCTTCAGCCGTCTTGGAAGGGAGATACAAAAAGATACCATATGCAGGACGATTATGCCCCTGCTCTGATGGGAGCACTGAGACCCTCGAGCACGTTGTGTTTGAATGCAAAATCTACAACAAGATACGAGAAGCCATTCTTTCTGTATTATCGGATCTCCCAGGGCGATCCAGAGCCTTTAGTCGTTCTAACATGCTCTCAGACAAAGATATGGAGATGACTTTTAAGTGGCCAAATTTGGTTGGCAAGCAATGAGGACCAGGCGTGCATGGGTCGAACTTAATGGTTGAGCAATTTTATATTTATACTAATTCCAAACATGTAATATTTTTAATTAAGTGCTTAACGGCTTTTATGACTGTGCGATTGTAAGATGTTATAGGGGCTCACACTTGATGCACTTTTATATGTGTTATGTCATGTATGTATATCTAGTATGTTTTTATGCTGGTCTTGGACCGTATTAAACTCTCTTTGTTCTTTGGGTTAGGGTTAGGGTTAGGGTTAGGGTTGGGTAAGGGTTGGGTAAGGGTTGGGTTAGGGTTAGGGTTTAGAGTATAGGATAGGGTTAGGTTTAGGTTTAGGTTTAGGTTTAGGTTTAGGTTTAGGGTTAGGGTTAGGGTTAGGGTTAGGGTTAGGGTTAGGGTTAGGGTTAGGGTTAGGGTTAGGGTTAGGGTTAGGTAAGGTTTGGGTAAGGGTTGGGTTAGGGTTAGGGTTTAGAGTATAGGATAGGTTTAGGTTTAGGTTTAGGTTTAGGTTTAGGTTAGGTTTAGGTTTAGGGTTAGGGTTAGGGTTAGGGTTAGGGTTAGGGTTAGGGTTAGGGTTATGGTTAGTGTTAGGGTTAGTGTTAGGGTTGGGTAAGGTTTAGGGTTAGGGTTAAAGGTGGGGTTGGGTTAGGGTTAGGGTTTAGAGTTAAGGTTAGGTTAAGGGTTGAATTAGGGTTGGGGTTAGGGTTAGGGTTTAATTGGGGTTGGCGTTAGGGTTAGGGGTTAGGGGTTAGGGTAAGGGTGAAGGTTAGGGTTAGGGTTAGGGTTAAAGGTAGGGCTGGTTAGGGTTAGGGTTAGGGTAGGGTAGGGTAGGGTAGGGTTAGAGTTAGGGTTAGGGTTAGGGTTAAGGGTTAGGGTTAGGGTTAGGGTTGGGTAAGGGTTAGGGTTAGGGTTAAAGGCAGGGTTGGATTAGGGTTAGGGTTTAGAGTAAACGATAGAGTTAGGGTTAGGGTTGAATTAGGGTGAGGGTTAGGGTATAGAGTTAAGATTAGGGTTAGGGTTGAATTAGGGTTAGGGTTAGGGTTAGGGTTAGGGTTAGGGTTAGGGTTAGGGTTAGGGTTTAGGGTTCAGGTTAGGGTTACGGTTAGTTTTGAATTAGGGTTAGGGTTAGGATTAGGGTTAGGGTTAGGGTTAGGGTTAGGGTTAGGGTTTAGGGATAGGGATAGGGATAGGGTTAGGGTTAGCGTCCGGGTTAGGGTTGGGTTAGGGATAGGGTTAGGGTTAGGGTTAGGATTTGGGTTAGGGTTAGGGTTAGGGTTAGGGTTAAGGTTAAAGTTAGGGTTAGGGTTAGGGTTAGGGTTGGATAAGCATTAGG
>NC_079324.1:4985000-4987500 GCF_029931775.1 Euleptes europaea | reverse complement strand
AAGGTTGGGTTAGGGTTAGGGTTTGGGTTAGGGTTTAGAGTTAAGGTTAGGGTTAGGGTTAGGGTTGAATTAGGGTTAGGGTTAGGGTTTAAAGTTTAGATTTAAGGTTAGGGTAACGGTTAGGGTTAGGGTTAGGGTTAAATGTAGGGTTGGGTTAGGGTTTGGTTAGGGTTAGGGTTTAGAGATAAGTTTAGGTTTAGGGTTAGGGTTGAATTAGGGTTAGGGTTTAGGGTTAAGGTAAGGGTCAGGGTTAGGGTTGAGTTAGGGTTAAGTTAGGGTTAGGGTTACGGTAGGGTAAGCGTTAGGGTTAGGGTTTGGAAATTGTTAGGGTTAAAGGTAGGGTTGGGTTAGGGTTTAGGGTTAGGGTTAAGGTTCGGGTTAGGGTAAAGGTTAGGGTTGGGTGGTAGGGATAGGGATAGGGATAGGGATAGGGATAGGGATAGGGTTAGGGTTAGGGTTAGGTTTAGTGTTAGGTTTAGGGTTGGGGTTAGGGTTTGGGTTAGTTTAGGGTTAGGGTTAGGGTTAGGGTTGGATAAGCATTAGGGTTAAAGTTAGGGTTAGGGTTAGGGTTAGGGTTAGGATTGGGTAAGCATTAGTGTTACGGTTAGGGTTAGGGTTATAAGGTTAGGGTTCGGGTTGAATCAAAGTTAGGGTTAGGGTTAGGGTTAGGGTTAGGGTTAGGGTTAGGGTTAGGGTTAGGGTTAGGGTTAGGGTTAGGGTTAGGGTTAGGGTTAGGGTTAGGGTTAGGGTTAGGGTTGAGTAAGGTTTGGGTAAGGGTTGGGTTAGGGTTAGGGTTTAGAGTAAAGGATAGGCTTAGGTTTAGGTTTAGGTTTAGGTTTAGGGTTAGGGTTAGGGTTAGGGTTAGGGTTAAGGTTAGGGTTAGTGTTAGGGTTGGGTAAGGTTTAGCATTAGGTTTAAAGGTAGGGTTGGGTTAGGGTTAGGGTTTAGAGTTAAGGTTAGGTTTAGGGTTGAATTAGGGTTAGGGTTAGGGTTTAATTAGGGTTGGCGTTAGGGTTAGGGGTTAGGGGTTAGGGTAAGGGTGAAGGTTAGGGTTAGGGTTAGGGTTAAAGGTAGGGCTGGGTTAGGGTTAGGGTAGGGTAGGGTAGGGTAGGGTAGGGTTAGGGTTAGGGTTAGGGTTAGGGTTAGGGTTAGGGTTAGGGTTAGGGTTAAGGGTTAGGGTTAGGGTTAGGGTTGGGTAAGGGTTAGGGTTAGGGTTAAAGGCAGGGTTGGATTAGGGTTAGGGTTAGGGTTTAGGGTTATTGTTAAGGTTAGGGTTAGGGTTAAAGGTAGGGTTAGGGTTTAGAGTAAACGATAGAGTTAGGGTTAGGGTTGAATTAGGGTGAGGGTTAGGGTATAGAGTTAAGATGAGAGTTAGGGTTGAATTAGGGTTAGGGTTAGGGTTAGGGTTAGTGTTAGGGTTAGGGTTAGGGTTAGGGTTAGGGTTAGGGTTAGGGTTAGGGTTAGGGTTTAGGGTTCAGGTTAGGGTAACGGTTAGTTTTGAATTAGGGTTAGGGTTAGGATTAGGGTTAGGGTTAGGGTTAGGGTTAGGGTTAGGGTTTAGGGATAGGGATAGGGATAGGGTTAGGGTTAGGGTTAGGGTTAGGGTCCGGGTTAGGGTTGGGTTAGGGTTAGGGTTAGGGCTAGGGTTAGGATTTGGGTTAGGGTTAGGGTTAGGGTTAGGGTTAGGGTTAAGGTTAAAGTTAGGGTTAGGGTTAGGGTTGGATAAGCATTAGGGATAAACGTAGGGTTAGGGTTAGTGTTAGGGTTAGGGTTGGGTAAGCATTAGTGTTCTGGTTAGAGTTAGGGTTATAAGGTTAGGGTTAGGGTTGAATTAGGGTTAGGGTTAGGGTTAGGGTTAGGGTTAGGGTTAGGGTTAGGGTTAGGGTTAGGGTTAGGGTTAGGGTTGTATAAGCTTTAGGGTTAAAGTTAGGGTTAGGGTTAGGGTTAGGGTTAGGGTTAGGGTTGGATAAGCATTAGGGTTAAAGTTAGGGTTAGGGTTAGGGTTAGGGTTAGGGTTAGGGTTAGGGTAAGGGTTAGGGTTAGGGTTAAGGTTAGGGTTAGGGTTTGTTTTGAATTAGTTTTAGGGTTAGGGTTAGAGTTTAGGGTAAGGTTACCGTTAGGGTTAGGGTTGAATTAGGGTTAGGGTTACGGTTAGGGTTAGGGTTAGGGTAAGGGTAAGGGTAAGGGTTAGGGTTAGGGTTAGGGTTAGGGTTTGGGTTAGGGTTAGGGTTAGGGTTAGGGTTCGTGTTGGGTTAGGGTTAAGGTTAGCGTTAGGCTTAAGGTTAGGGTAAGGGTTAGGGTTAGGGTTAGGGTTAGGGTTAGAGTTAGGGTTAAAGGTAGGGTTGGGTTAGGGTTAGGGTTAGGGTTTAGAGTAAACGATAGAGTTAGGGTTAGGGTTGAATAAGGGTGAGGGTTAGGGTTTAGAGTTAAGGTTAGGGTGAGGGTTGAATTAGGGTTAGGGTTAGGGTTTAGGGTTGGGGTTAGGGTTAGGGTTAGGGTT
>NC_079324.1:4972500-4977500 GCF_029931775.1 Euleptes europaea | reverse complement strand
TGAATTAGGGTTAGGGTTAGGGTAAAATTAGGGTTGGTGTTAGGGTTAGGGGTTAGGGGTTAGGGTAAGGGTGAAGGTTAGGGTTAGGGTTAGGGTTAAAGGTAGGGCTGGGTTAGGGTTAGGGTTAGGGTTAGGGTTAAGGGTTAGGGTTTGGGTTAGGGTTGGGTAAGTGTTAGGGTTAGGGTTAAAGGCAGGGTTGATTAGGGTTAGGGTTAGGGTTTAGGGTTATTGTTAAGGTTAGGATTAGGGTTAAAGGTAGGGTTGGGTTAGGGTTAGGGTTAGGGTTTAGAGTAAACGATAGAGTTAGGGTTAGGGTTGAATTAGGGTGAGGGTTAGGGTATAGAGTTAAGATTAGGGTTAGGGTTGAATTAGGGTTAGGGTTAGGGTTAGGGTTAGGGTTAGGGTTAGGGTTAGGGTTAGGGTTAGTGTTAGGGTTAGGGTTAGGGTTAGGGTTAGTTTTAGGGTTCGGGTTAGGGTTTAGTGTTCAGGTTAGGGTTACGGTTAGTTTTGAATTAGGGTTAGGGTTAGGATTAGCGTTAGGGTTAGGGTTAGGGTTAGGTTTTAGGGATAGGGTTAGGGTTAGGGTTAGGGTTAGATTTAGGGTTAGGGTTAGGGTTAGGGTTAGGGTTAGGGTTAGGGTTAGGGTTAGGGTTAGGGTTAGGGTTAGGGTCCGGGTTAGGGTTAGGGTTAGGGTTAGGGTTTAGGGATAGGTTTAGGGTTAGGGTCCGGGTTAGGGTTTTGTTAGGGTCAGGGTTAGGGTTAGGATTTGGGTTAGGGTTAGGGTTAGGGTTAGGGTTAGGGTTAGGGTTAGGGTTAAGGTTAAAGTTAGGGTTAGGGTTAGGGTTGGATAAGCATTAGGGTTAAACGTAGGGTTAGGGTTAGCGTTAGGGTTAGGGTTGGGTAAGCATTAGTGTTCTGGTTAGAGTTAGGGTTATAAGGTTAGGGTTAGGGTTGAATTAGGGTTAGGGTTAGGGTTAGGGTTAGGGTTAGGGTTGTATAAGCATTAGGGTTAAAGTTAGGGTTACGGTTAGGGTTAGGGTTGGATAAGCATTAGGGTTAAAGTTAGGGTTAGGGTTAGGGTTAGGGTTAGGGTTAGGGTAAGGGTTAGGGTTTGGGTTAAGGTTAGGGTTAGAGTTTGTTTTGAATTAGTTTTAGGGTTAGGGTTAGAGTTTAGGGTTAAGGTTACCATTAGGGTTAGGGTTGAATTAGGGTTAGGGTTAGGGTTAGGGTTAGGGTTAGGGTTAGGGTTAGGGTTAGGGTTAGGGTTAGGGTTAAAGGAAGGGTTGGATTAGGGTTAGGGTCAGGGTTTAGGGTTATGATTAAGGTTAGAGTTAGGGTTAAAGGTAGGGTTGGGTTAGGGTTAGGGTTAGGGTTTAGAGTAAACGATAGAGTTAAGGTTAGGGTTGAATAAGGGTGAGGGTTAGGGTTTAGAGTTAAGATTAGGGTTAGGGTTGAGTTAGAGTTAGTGTTAGGATTTAGGGTTAAGGTTAGGGTGAGGGTTGAATTAGGGTTAGGGTTAGGGTTTAAGGTTAGGATTAGGGTTAGTGTTGAATTAGGGTAAGGGTTAGGTTTAGGGTTAGGGTTAGGGTTAGGGTTAGGGTTAGGGTTAGGGTTAGGGTTAGGGTTAGGGTTAGGGTTAGGGTTAGGGTTACGGTTAGGGTTAGGTTTGGGTAAGGTTTGGGTAAGGGTTGGGTTAGGGTTAGGGTTTAGAGTAAAGGATATAGTTAGGGTTAGGGTTAGGGTTAGGGTTAGGGTTAGGGTTAGGGTTAGGGTTAGGGTTAGGGTTAGGGTTAGGGTTAGGGTTAGGGTTGGGTAAGGGTAAGGGTTAGGGTTAGGGTTAAAGGTAGGGTTGGGTTAGGGTTAGGGTTTAGGGTTTAGGGTTAAGGTTACGGTCAGGCCTAGGGTTAGGGTTAGGGTTTGGGTTAGGGTTTATAGTTAAGGTTAGGGTTAGGGTTAGGGTTGAATTAGGGTTAGGGTCAGGATTAGCGTTAGGGTTAGGGTTAGGGTTAGGTTTTAGGGATAGGGTTAGGGTTAGGGTTAGGGTTAGGGTTAGATTTAGGGTTAGGGTTAGGGTTAGGGTTAGGGTTAGGGTTAGGGTTAGGGTTAGGGTCCGGGTTAGGGTTAGGGTTAGGGTTAGGGTTTAGGGATAGGTTTAGGGTTAGGGTCCGGGTTAGGGTTTTGTTAGGGTTAGGGTTAGGGTTAGGATTTGGGTTAGGGTTAGGGTTAGGGTTAGGGTTAGGGTTAGGGTTAGGGTTAAGGTTAAAGTTAGGGTTAGGGTTAGGGTTGGATAAGCATTAGGGTTAAACGTAGGGTTAGGGTTAGCGTTAGGGTTAGGGTTGGGTAAGCATTAGTGTTCTGGTTAGAGTTAGGGTTATAAGGTTAGGGTTAGGGTTGAATTAGGGTTAGGGTTAGGGTTAGGGTTAGGGTTGTATAAGCATTAGGGTTAAAGTTAGGGTTACGGTTAGGGTTAGGGTTGGATAAGCATTAGGGTTAAAGTTAGGGTTAGGGTTAGGGTTAGGGTTAGGGTTAGGGTTAGGGTTAGGGTTAGGGTTAGGGTAAGGGTTAGGGTTAGGGTTAAGGTTAGGGTTAGAGTTTGTTTTGAATTAGTTTTAGGGTTAGGGTTAGAGTTTAGGGTTAAGGTTACCATTAGGGTTAGGGTTGAATTAGGGTTAGGGTTAGGGTTAGGGTTAGGGTTAGGGTTAGGGTTAGGGTTAGGGTTAGGGTTAGGGTTAGGGTTAGGGTTAAAGGAAGGGTTGGATTAGGGTTAGGGTTAGGGTTTAGGGTTATGATTAAGGTTAGAGTTAGGGTTAAAGGTAGGGTTGGGTTAGGGTTAGGGTTAGGGTTAGGGTTAGGGTTAGGGTTAGGGTTAGGGTTTAGAGTTAAGATTAGGGTTAGGGTTGAGTTAGGGTTAGTGTTAGGATTTAGGGTTAAGGTTAGGGTGAGGGTTGAATTAGGGTTAGGGTTAGGGTTTAAGGTTAGGATTAGGGTTAGTGTTGAATTAGGGTAAGGGTTAGGTTTAGGTTTAGGGTTAGGGTTAGGGTTAGGGTTAGGGTTAGGGTTAGGGTTACGGTTAGGGTTAGGTTTGGGTAAGGTTTGGGTAAGGGTTGGGTTAGGGTTAGGGTTTAGAGTAAAGGATATAGTTAGGGTTAGGGTTAGGGTTAGGGTTAGGGTTAGGGTTAGGGTTAGGGTTAGGGTTAGGGTTAGGGTTAGGGTTAGGGTTAGGGTTGGGTAAGGGTAAGGGTTAGGGTTAGGGTTAAAGGTAGGGTTGGGTTAGGGTTAGGGTTTAGGGTTTAGGGTTAAGGTTACGGTCAGGCCTAGGGTTAGGGTTAGGGTTTGGGTTAGGGTTTATAGTTAAGGTTAGGGTTAGGGTTAGGGTTGAATTAGGGTTAGGGTTAGGGTTTAAAGTTTAGATTTAAGGTTAGGGTAAGGGTCAGGGTTAGGGTTAGTGTTAAAAGTAGGGTTGGGTTAGGGTTTGGTTAGGGTTAGGTTTTAGAGATAAGTTTAGGTTTAGGGTTAGGGTTGAATTAGGGTTAGGGTTTAGGGTTAAGGTTAGGGTCAGAGTTAGGGTTGAGTTAGGGTTAGGTTAGGGTTAGGGTTACGGTTGGGTAAGCATTAGGGTTAGGGTTTGGAAATTGTTAGGGTTAAAGGTAGGGTTGGGTTAGGGTTTAGGGTTAGGGTTAAGGTTAGGGTTAGGGTAAGGGTTAGGTTTGGGTGGTAGGGATAGGGATAGGGTTAGGGTTAGGGTTAGGGTTAGGGTTAGGGTTAGGGTTAGGGTTAGGGTTAGGGTTAGGGTTTATGTTAGGGTTAGGGTTGGGTTAGGGTTATAGTTAGGGTTAGGGTTAGTTTAGGGTTAGGGTTAGGGTTAGGGTTGGATAAGCATTAGGGTTAAAGTTAGGGTTAGGGTTAGGGTTGGGTAAGCATTAGTGTTACGGTTAGGGTTAGGGTTATAAGGTTAGGGTTCGGGTTGAATCAAAGTTAGGGTTAGGGTTAGGGTTAGGGTTAGGGTTAGGGTTAGGGTTAGGGTTAGGGTTAGGGTTAGGATTTGGGTTAGGGTTAGGGTTAGGGTTAGGGTTAAGGTTAAAGTTAGGGTTAGGATTAGGGTTAGGGTTGGATAAGCATTAGGGTTAAACGTAGGGTTAGGGTTAGTGTTAGGGTTAGGGTTGGGTAAGCATTAGTGTTCTGGTTAGTGTTAGGGTTATAAGGTTAGGGTTAGATTTAGGGTTAAGGTTAGGGTTAGTGTTAGTGTTAGGGTTGTGTAAGGTTTAGGTTTAGGGTTAAAGGTAGGGTTGGGTTAGGGTTAGGGTTTAGAGTTAAGGTTAGGGTTAGGGTTGAATTAGGGTTAGGGTTAGGGTTAGGGTTTAATTAGGGTTAGTGTTAGGGTTAGGGGTCAGGGGTTAGGGTAAGGGTGAAGGTTAGGGTTAGGGTTAGGGTTAAAGGTAGGGCTGGATAAGGGTTAGGGTTAGGGTTAGGGTAGGGTAGGGTAGGGTAGGATTAGGATTAGGGTTAGGGTTAGGGTTAAGGGTTAGGGTTAGGCTTGGGTAAGGGTTAGGGTTAAAGGCAGGGTTGGATTATGGTTAGGGTTAGGGTTTAGGGTTATGGTTATGGTTATGGTTAAGGTTAGGGTTAGGGTTAAAGGTAGGGTTGGGTTAGGGTTAGGGTTAGGGTTTAGAGTAAACGATAGAGTTAGGATTAGGGTTGAATAAGGGTGAGGGTTAGGGTTTAAAGTTAAGATTAGGGTTAGGGTTGAGTTAGGGTTAGGGTTAGGATTTAGGGTTAAGGTTAGGGTGAGGGTTGAATTAGGGTTAGGGTTAGGGTTTAAGGTTAGGATTAGGTTTAGTGTTGAATTAGGGTAAGGGTTAGGGTTAGGGTTAGGGTTAAGGTTAGGGTTAGGGTTAGGGTTAGGGTTAGGGTTAGGGTTAGGGTTAGGGTTAGGGTTAGGGTTAGGTTAGGGTAAGCTTTGGGTAAGGGTTGGGTTATGGTCAGGGTTAGGGTTTAGAGTA
>NC_079324.1:4957500-4962500 GCF_029931775.1 Euleptes europaea | reverse complement strand
GGGTTAGGGTTAGGGTAAAATTAGGGTTGGCGTTAGGGTTAGGGGTTAGGGGTTAGGGTAAGGGTGAAGGTTAGGGTTAGGGTTAGGGTTAAAGGTAGGGCTGGGTTAGGGTTAGGGTTAGGGTAGGATAGGGTAGGGTAGGGTAGGGTTAGGGTTAGGGTTAGGGTTAGGGTTAGGGTTAGGGTTAAGGGTTAGGGTTTGGGTTAGGGTTGGGTAAGTGTTAGGGTTAGGGTTAAAGGCAGGGTGATTAGGGTTAGGGTTAGGGTTTAGCGTTATTGTTAAGGTTAGGGTTAGGTTAAGGTAGGGTTGGGTTAGGGTTAGGGTTAGGGTTTAGAGTAAACGATAGAGTTAGGGTTAGGGTTGAATTAGGGTGAGGGTTAGGGTATAGAGTTAAGATCAGGGTTAGGGTTGAATTAGGGTTAGGGTTAGGGTTAGGGTTAGTGTTAGGGTTAGGGTTAGGGTTAGGGTTAGTTTTAGGGTTCGGGTTAGGGTTTAGTGTTCAGGTTAGGGTTACGGTTAGTTTTGAATTAGGGTTAGGGTTAGGATTAGCGTTAGGGTTAGGGTTAGGGTTAGGGTTAGGTTTTAGGGATAGGGTTAGGGGTTAGGGTTAGGGTTAGGGTTAGGGTTAGGGTTAGGGTTAGGGTTAGGGTTAGGGTTAGGGTTAGGGTCCGGGTTAGGGTTAGGGTTAGGGTTAGGGTTTAGGGATAGGTTTAGGGTTAGGGTCCGGGTTAGGGTTTTGTTAGGGTTAGGGTTAGGGTTAGGATTTGGGTTAGGGTTAGGGTTAGGGTTAGGGTTAGGGTTAAGGTTAAAGTTAGGGTTAGGGTTAGGGTTGGATAAGCATTAGGGTTAAACGTAGGGTTAGGGTTAGCGTTAGGGTTAGGGTTGGGTAAGCATTAGTGTTCTGGTTAGAGTTAGGGTTATAAGGTTAGGGTTAGGGTTGAATTAGGGTTAGGGTTAGGGTTAGGGTTGTATAAGCATTAGGGTTAAAGTTAGGGTTAGGGTTAGGGTTGGATAAGCATTAGGGTTAAAGTTAGGGTTAGGGTTAGGGTTAGGGTTAGGGTTAGGGTAAGGGTTAGGGTTAGGGTTAAGGTTAGGGTTAGGGTTTGTTTTGAATTAGTTTTAGGGTTCGGGTTAGAGTTTAGGGTTAAGGTTACCGTTAGGGTTAGGGTTGAATTAGGGTTAGGGTTAGGGTTAGGGTTAGGGTTAGGGTTAGGGTTAGGGTTAGGGTTAGGGTTAGGGTTAGGGTTTGGGTTAGGGTTAGGGTTAGTGTTGGGTTAGGGTTAAGGTTAGCGTTAGGCTTAAGGTTAGGGTTAGGGTTAGGGTTAGGGTTAGGGTTAGGGTTAGGGTTAGGGTTAGGGTTAAAGGCAGGGTTGGATTAGGGTTATAGGGTTAGGGTTTAGGGTTATGATTAAGGTTAGAGTTAGGGTTAAAGGTAGGGTTGGGTTAGGGTTAGGGTTAGGGTTTAGAGTAAACGATAGAGTTAAGGTTAGGGTTGAATAAGGGTGAGGGTTAGGGTTTAGAGTTAAGATTAGGGTTAGGGTTGAGTTAGGGTTAGTGTTAGGATTTAGGGTTAAGGTTAGGGTGAGGGTTGAATTAGGGTTAGGGTTAGGGTTTAAGGTTAGGATTAGGGTTAGTGTTGAATTAGGGTAAGGGTTAGGTTTAGGGTTAGGGTTAGGGTTAGGGTTAGGGTTAGGGTTAGGGTTAGGGTTAGGGTTAGGGTTAGGGTTAGGGTTAGGGTTAGGGTTGGGTAAGGTTTGGGTAAGGGTTGGGTTAGGGTTAGGGTTTAGAGTAAAGGATATAGTTAGGGTTAGGGTTAGGGTTACGGTTAGGGTTAGGGTTAGGGTTAGGGTTAGGGTTAGGGTTAGGGTTAGGGTTAGGGTTAGGGTTAGGGTTTGGGTTGGGTAAGGGTAAGGGTTAGGGTTAGGGTTAAAGGTAGGGTTGGGTTAGGGTTAGGGTTTAGGGTTTAGGGTTAAGGTTACGGTCAGGCCTAGGGTTAGGGTTAGGGTTTGGGTTAGGATTTATAGTTAAGGTTAGGGTTAGGGTTAGGGTTGAATTAGGGTTAGGGTTAGGGTTTAAAGTTTAGATTTAAGGTTAGGGTAAGGGTCAGGGTTAGGGTTAGTGTTAAAAGTAGGGTTGGGTTAGGGTTTGGTTAGGGTTAGGTTTTAGAGATAAGTTTAGGTTTAGGGTTAGGGTTGAATTAGGGTTAGGGTTTAGGGTTAAGGTTAGGGTCAGGGTTAGGGTTGAGTTAGGGTTAGGTTAGGGTTAGGGTTACGGTTGGGTAAGCGTTAGGGTTAGGGTTTGGAAATTGTTAGGGTTAAAGGTAGGGTTGGGTTAGGGTTTAGGGTTAGGGTTAAGGTTAGGGTTAGGGTAAGGGTTAGGGTTGGGTGGTAGGGATAGGGATAGGGTTAGGGTTAGGGTTAGGGTTAGGGTTAGGGTTAGGGTTAGGGTTAGGTTTATTGTTAGGGTTAGGGTTAGGGTTGGGTTAGGGTTAGGGTTAGGGTTAGTTTAGGGTTAGGGTTAGGGTTGGATAAGCATTAGGGTTAAAGTTAGGGTTAGGGTTAGGGTTGGGTAAGCATTAGTGTTATGGTTAGGGTTAGGGTTATAAGGTTAGGGTTCGGGTTGAATCAAAGTTAGGGTTAGGGTTAGGGTTAGGGTTAGGGTTAGGGTTAGGGTTAGGGTTAGGGTTAGGATTTGGGTTAGGGTTAGGGTTAGGGTTAGGGTTAGGGTTAGGGTTAGGGTTAAGGTTAAAGTTAGGGTTAGGGTTAGGGTTAGGGTTAGGGTTGGATAAGCATTAGGGTTAAACGTAGGGTTAGGGTTAGCGTTAGGGTTAGGGTTGGGTAAGCATTAGTGTTCTGGTTAGTGTTAGGGTTATAAGGTTAGGGTTAGGGTTAGGGTTAGATTTAGGGTTAAGGTTAGGGTTAGTGTTAGTGTTAGGGTTGGGTAAGGTTTAGGTTTAGGGTTAAAGGTAGGGTTGGGTTAGGGTTAGGGTTTAGAGTTAAGGTTAGGGTTAGGGTTGAATTAGGGTTAGGGTTAGGGTTAGGGTTAGGGTTAGGGTTAGGGTTAGGGTTGGGTAAGGGTAAGGGTTAGGGTTAGGGTTAGGGTTAAAGGTAGGGTTGGGTTAGGGTTAGGGTTTAGGGTTTAGGGTTAAGGTTACGGTCAGGCCTAGGGTTAGGGTTAGGGTTTGGGTTAGGATTTATAGTTAAGGTTAGGGTTAGGGTTAGGGTTGAATTAGGGTTAGGGTTAGGGTTTAAAGTTTAGATTTAAGGTTAGGGTAAGGGTCAGGGTTAGGGTTAGTGTTAAAAGTAGGGTTGGGTTAGGGTTTGGTTAGGGTTAGGTTTTAGAGATAAGTTTAGGTTTAGGGTTAGGGTTGAATTAGGGTTAGGGTTTAGGGTTAAGGTTAGGGTCAGGGTTAGGGTTGAGTTAGGGTTAGGTTAGGGTTAGGGTTACGGTTGGGTAAGCGTTAGGGTTAGGGTTTGGAAATTGTTAGGGTTAAAGGTAGGGTTGGGTTAGGGTTTAGGGTTAGGGTTAAGGTTAGGGTTAGGGTAAGGGTTAGGGTTGGGTGGTAGGGATAGGGATAGGGTTAGGGTTAGGGTTAGGGTTAGGGTTAGGGTTAGGGTTAGGGTTAGGGTTAGGGTTAGGGTTAGGGTTAGGGTTAGGGTTAGGGTTGGGTTAGGGTTAGGGTTAGGGTTAGGGTTAGTTTAGGGTTAGGGTTAGGGTTGGATAAGCATTAGGGTTAAAGTTAGGGTTAGGGTTAGGGTTGGGTAAGCATTAGTGTTACGGTTAGGGTTAGGGTTATAAGGTTAGGGTTCGGGTTGAATCAAAGTTAGGGTTAGGGTTAGGGTTAGGGTTAGGGTTAGGGTTAGGGTTAGGGTTAGGATTTGGGTTAGGGTTAGGGTTAGGGTTAGGGTTAGGGTTAGGGTTAGGGTTAGGGTTAAGGTTAAAGTTAGGGTTAGGGTTAGGGTTAGGGTTGGATAAGCATTAGGGTTAAACGTAGGGTTAGGGTTAGCGTTAGGGTTAGGGTTGGGTAAGCATTAGTGTTCTGGTTAGTGTTAGGGTTATAAGGTTAGGGTTAGGGTTAGGGTTAGATTTAGGGTTAAGGTTAGGGTTAGTGTTAGTGTTAGGGTTGGGTAAGGTTTAGGTTTAGGGTTAAAGGAAGGGTTGGGTTAGGGTTAGGGTTTAGAGTTAAGGTTAGGGTTAGGGTTGAATTAGGGTTAGGGTTAGGGTTAGGGTTTAATTAGGGTTAGTGTTAGGGTTAGGGGTCAGGGGTTAGGGTAAGGGTGAAGGTTAGGGTTAGGGTTAGGGTTAAAGGTAGGGCTGGATTAGGGTTAGGGTTAGGGTTAGGGTAGGGTAGGGTAGGGTATGATTAGGATTAGGGTTAGGGTTAGGGTTAAGGGTTAGGGTTAGGCTTGGGTAAGGGTTAGGGTTAAAGGCAGGGTTGGATTAGGGTTAGGGTTAGGGTTTAGGGTTATGGTTATGGTTATGGTTAAGGTTAGGGTTAGGGTTAAAGGTAGGGTTGGGTTAGGGTTAGGGTTAGGGTTTAGAGTAAACGATAGAGTTAGGATTAGGGTTGAATAAGGGTGAGCGTTAGGGTTTAGAGTTAAGATTAGGGTTAGGGTTGAGTTAGGATTAGGGTTAGGATTTAGGGTTAAGGTTAGGGTGAGGGTTGAATTAGGGTTAGGGTTAGGGTTTAAGGTTAGGATTAGGGTTAGTGTTGAATTAGGGTAAGGGTTAGGGTTAGGGTTAGGGTTAAGGTTAGGGTTAGGTTTAGGGTTAGGGTTAGGGTTAGGGTTAGGGTTAGGGTTAGGGTTAGGGTTAGGGTTAGGGTTAGGGTTAGGGTTAGGGTTAGGGTTAGGGTTAGGGTTAGGGTTAGGTTTGGGTAAGGTTTGGGTAAGGGTTGGGTTATGGTCAGGGTTAGGGTTTAGAGTAAAGGATAGGGTTAGGGTTAGGGTTAGGGTTAGGGTTAGGGTTAGGGTTAGGGTTAGGGTTAGGGTTAGGGTTAG
>NC_079324.1:0-5000 GCF_029931775.1 Euleptes europaea | reverse complement strand
ATTTTTGAGCAACCATGGCCAGGTGGATTTTACCACCTGAATCCACTCCTGAAGATCAGGGGTAGACTGGAGCTCTGGCGAGACGGGGGCAGAACCGAAAGGGCCAAAATCCGTCCCGTATATAACTTGGAAGGGACTAAAGCCGGTAGAGGAATGAGGCGCATTGTTGTACGCATATTCGGCAAATGGCAGCAGGTCGACCCAGTCGTCCTGGTGGAAATTTACATAGCAACGCAAATAACATTCTACTACCGCATTTACTCGTTCCGTTTGACCATCCGTTTGGGGGTGATAGGCGGAAGAAAGGCCCTGTTCCTCCACTCCCATTAACTTTAGGAAAGCCCGCCAGAATTTGGCAACAAACTGGACCCCCCGGTCGGAGAGGACCTTCCTCGGGATCGAGTGTAGCCTGAGGACGTGCGTGATGAACAGTTTAGCTAAGCCCTGGGCTGAAGGAAGACCTGCACATGGAACGAAATGAACCTGTTTGGAAAAGAGGTCTGTGATAACCCAGAGAACCGTTTTCCCCCGACTTGGAGGTAGGTCGGTGATAAAATCCATGGCGATGACTTCCCAGGGACGGGAGGGGTTCTCAAGCGGTTTGAGAAGCCCCGGGGGTTTTCCCATCCGTTTCTTGGCTGTGGCGCAGGTGGGGCAGCTGCGCACATACAACTCTACATCAGATCTCATACCGGGCCACCAGAATTGCCTTCGAACCAGGTGAAGCGTTTTTATGAAACCAAAATGACCCGCTAGCCTGGCCCCATGTACAAGTCCCAATACTTCTTTGCGAAGGGAAGATGGGACATATAGTTTCCCCCCTTGCACCCACCAAGTGTTGGTTCGTTCCAAGCCAGTGGGGAGGAGATGGTGCTCCTCCTCCTGTAAGGAGGCGTCCCGGAGTCGCTGTTGGAATGCTTCCGGGATACCTTTGAGCGTAGGGGGGGTCTCCGGTTGGCGGGCTTGGGATCGGGTGGTGACGGCCAAGCCAGGGACTTCCCCTCGCTGTTCGGGAGTGAACAGGGAGTCGACGGGGCGATCGAAATCGTTGCGATACTGGGGAAGTCGTGACAAAGCATCAGCTAGGGCATTTTCTTTGCCAGGGACATGTTTGAGGGTGAACCGGAATTTTGCAAAAAATTGGGCCCACCGAATTTGTTTGGCATTGAGTTTTCTAGCTCCCTTGAGAGCCTCAAGATTCTTGTGATCTGTGCACACTTCGAACGGCAGCTCGGCCCCCTCTAAGAAGTGTCTCCATATGGTAAGGGCATGTTTGACCGCTGCTGCCTCCTTCTCCCAAATGGCCCAGTTGATTTCGGACTGGGAAAACTTCTTGGAGAAGTAGGCGCATGGCCTCAACCGTCCCCCCTCATCCCTCTGCAATAGGGCCCCGCCCATGGCTACATCCGAGGCATCCACCTGCACCACGAAGGGCTTGGTGCAATCCGGGTGAGCCAAAACGGGTTCGGATGAAAAAAGTAGCTTTAAACGTTCAAAAGCTTGCTGGCACTGGGGAGACCATTGCAGACGGGCTGAGGGGAGTGCGGCGCTAGCCCCCCTGTCCTTGGTACGCAACAGGGCAGTGAGGGGAAGCGCAACTTGGGCAAAGTTGGGAATGAAATTCCGGTAAAAGTTGGCAAACCCCAAAAACTGTTGAAGTTGGCGGCGGGTAGTGGGGGTTTCCCAGTCCCGCACCGCCTGGACCTTGGCGGGGTCCATTTCCAACCCTTGGTGGGAAATCACATACCCCAGAAATGTAATAGAAGGTTGGTGGAATTCACACTTGGACACCTTAGCATACAGTTTGTGCTCCCGCAGCCGCTGGAGCACTTCTCGCACTAGGCGCACATGTTCTTCCATGGTCTCAGAGTAAATAAGAATGTCATCGAGAAATACCACCACCCCCCGAAACAGTAAATCATGCAAAACTTCATTAATTAATTGCATAAAGACACTCGGAGCCCCCGAAAGTCCGAACGGCATGACCAGGTACTCAAACATCCCAAAACAACTGGAAAAGGCCGTTTTGGGTTCGTCTCCTTCTTTGATGCGAATGCGGTGGTAGGCTTCTACCAAGTCCAGTTTGGTGAAGATTCGGCCCTCCTTTAATTGTGCTAGAAGGTCAGGAATAAGAGGGAGGGGGTAAGCATTAGACTGGGTGACTGCGTTCAGTCTGCGAAAGTCAATACACAGTCTTAAATCTCCCGTCTTTTTCTTTACAAAGAAAGCTGGGGCTGAATAAGGAGCCTTGGAGGGGCGTATGAAACCCCTCGCCAGATTGACATCCAGATAGTCTCGCAATACAGTCTTTTCACTAGGGCTCATGGGGTAAACCTTTCCCTTAGACAGTTTGCCTTCCCCTACAATCTCGATGGCACAGTCCGTTTCTCTGTGGGGAGGCAGTTCGTCGCACTCTCTAACATCGAAAACATCAGTAAACTGCGAGTACTCAGAGGGTAATTGAGGAGAGACTGGGGCGGGGGACCCTACCAGTGCGGCGGCTGGAGTTCTGAGTACCCGTTCCTTGTCATGCAACCCACAGGGGTTTTCGGGGAAGGAAAGCACCCGTTTAACCCAATCAATGGAGGGATTGTGTCCCCTTAACCAGTTCATCCCTAACACCACAGGGGTTACAATAGGGGCGATGGTGAAATACAACCGTTCCCAATGTTCCCCCACGGACATAATCACGGCTGCAGTTCTGTGGGTCACAGGGCCCCGTTTAAAGTCACTCCCGTCCATTTGGGAAAAACGGAGGGGTCCCGGAAGCCGCTTGCGCCGGACACCCAACTTCTTGGCAGTTTCCTCATTTATCATGGTGCGGGCACACCCCGAGTCGACCAACGCGGGGACCTCTAACGGGGGACCCCCTTTGGGTAGGGACAGATGAACACGCACAAATACATTGTCCTCTTGGGCGCTTACCATCGGTGGAGCTCCTTGCACAACGATAGGGACGGTCTGCTGCGGAGCCCCCTCTACAGCAGACCGACGGCGTTTTTTGCCGGCTGTTCCCACTCTTCCTCCTCGCTGGAAGAGGGGGACGGGGTGGTGGCTTCCGGGGAGCCGTCCGAATCAAAGACGGTATTTGTAATCCGGGACCCCGATGGGACCGTAGAGTCGGATGCCCCATCCTGGGGGCGCGCGTGGAGAGCGGAGGGTGCGCCGGAGCGCCGGCTCAGTGGTCCACTTCTGCGGCGAGGCTGGCTGTCGGCGGCCGGTTTCGTCGGCTCGGCCTGGGTTTGGCGGGGGGGGGCCGGACGGCCTGAGCGAGAGGGGCATTGCGATGCAAAGTGACCCTTTCCCCCGCAGATCAGGCAGACGCCGGCCTCGAACCGCTTGCGGCGTTCCGCGGCCGAGAGACCCCCGCCACCCCCTTGCCGGAGTTCCCGGCCACGGTCACCTCGGGGCCTGGGGTCTCGCCCAAGCCGTTGCTTGGACAAGTTCAGGAGTTGTTTGCGATTCTCGATGTCAGCAGCATGGCGAACCCAACCTTCCACATCCGGGGGGTTCCCTTGCATGAAGGCCCAATGTTGGAGGTCTGGGTTGAGACCCTCCCTGAAACATTGTACCAAGGTAGCTTCACTCCAGTCCAGAATTCGGCTAGCCAGTGACTGGAACTCACTTGCATACTGCGCCACCGACTTAGTCCCTTGGCGCAGTTGCATCAGGGAGGCTTTAGCCCGCTCACCCAGAGTCGGGTCCTCAAAACGGTTTCGGAGTGCTACCATGAACTCGTCCAGGGTTCGCAGCACCGGCGAGCGGAGTTCATACTGCAACACCATCCAGGCAGCCGCCTCCCCTTGCAGTAAGGAAGCCACGTACTGCACCCGGGACTCCTCAGAAACGAAGGTTCGGCCTTGTTCCCGCATAAAAATGTCTACTTGGACCATAAAAAAGGTCAACTGGTCTCCCGACCCGTCATACGTGACTTTCAGGTCCCGACGGGCCGGGGGGGCAGGGGTTGCGGGCGGAACTACCGGCGCCCCGTCTGGGGGAGCACCGGCTGGAGGTTGCAACTTCAGCGCATCTAGGGTCGTGGCCATCTCACCCATTACGCGTTGCATGATCTCCATCTGCTCCTGCATAGCCCGGCGGTCTTCCTGCCACTGCTTTCGTTCTTCCTCCATGAGGGCCTCTTTGCGGGCCGGGTCCCCTTCGAGTCCCGTGCTGGGGAAGGCCAACCGGCGATCCTTCGCCGCAGTCCGCGAGAGCGACCAGCCCTTGGGAGAGTCCAGCCAATAAGTAAGCCCCCGGGGACGTCCGTCCCGATCTTGGTCGGGGGCGCGACCCTTCGGTTTCTTTGGCTTGGCTCCCTCCTCCTTCGGGTCCGGCTTCTCCGGCTCGTCCGGTTCCTTGGGGGCATCGGGGTTAGGGGTGGTGTCCTCGTCGGCTGACATTCTGTCCAAAGCGGTACAGCTGCAGTCCGAGAGGCAAGGACTTGCAACTTAATGTGAGAGATCCCCCTCTCTGAGTTTGCTTCTCCAAATCAGTTGCTCAGACGTTGATACAGAAACAATAGATTTATTGAAGCCTTCAGGAGATGAGACAGGCACAGGTAGAAAGTTGCAAGTGAGGGGCTATACGGGTTTACAGAATATATTGACTCCAGGGCACTGGGGCACTGGGGTTCACACTTATTGTTATGGGAAGTTACAAGCTTGGCATAATACAAAACATCAGACGGATCCCAGGAAGTCTGGTGCGGCTATCACACTTCCAAGGCCGCACCGGCCTGAGGGAGTACTGGCAGGAAGAACAGCGGGGGGGAAGATACATGGGCCATCAGGCCTGGCGCCTGAGACCAGAAGGTGTGAACTGCTTTTACGAGTTCACTGATAACACCGCAGGTGATGGAAAGCAGAGACACAAAGACAGAGACCCTCACAATAGGGTTAGGTGAGGGTTACGGTTAGGGTTTAGGGTTAAGGTTAGGGTTACGGTTGGGTTAGGGTTAGGTTTAGGGTTAGGGTTTAGGGTTAACGTTAGGGTTAGGGTTA
>NC_079323.1:71005361-71007861 GCF_029931775.1 Euleptes europaea | reverse complement strand
CAAACCTAACACAATCCTAACCCTAAGCCTAAGCCTAACCCTAAAACTAACCCTAACCCTAACCCTAACCCAAACCAAAACCCTAATCCCAAAACCTGACCCTGACTCTGTTCCTGAACCTAACCCTAACGCAAACCTAACCCAATCCTAACCCTAATCCTATCCCTATCCCTATCCCTAACCCTATCCCCAAACCCTGTCCCTTACCCTGACCTAACCCTAACCCAACCCGAACCCAAACCCGAACCCGAACCCGAACCCGAACCCGAACCTGAACCCGAACAAGAACCCTAGCCTTAACCCTAACCCTAACCTAATCTAACCCAAACCTAACCCTAACCCAACCTTAACCCTAACCCTAACCCTAACAATAACCCTAACCCTAACCCTAACCCTAACCCTAACCCAACCTTAACCCTAACCCTAACCCTAACCCTAACCCTAACCCTAACCCTAACCCTAACATAAAAACACAACCCTAACCCTAACCCTAACCCTAACCCGAACCTAACCCGAACCTAACCCTAACCCTAAAGAAACCCGAACCCTAACCCAAACCAAACCCTATCCCAACCCTAACCCTAACCCTACCCCTTCCACTAAGCGTAACCCTAAACCTAACTCTAACCCTAACCCTAATCCTAATCCTAAAACTAACCCTAACCCTAATCCCAAACCCTGACTTTGATCCTGACCCAAACCCCAACCCCAACACCAACCCTAACAGTAACCCTAACCCTAACCCTAACCCTAACCCTAACGCTAACCAAACCGTAACCCTAACCCTAACCCTGACCCTGTCTCTAAACCTCACTTTAACCCAACCCTAACCCTACCCCCAAACCCTGACCCTGACCCAGTCCCTAACCCTAACCCTAACCCTAACCCAACCCGAACCCTAACCCTAACCCTAACCCTAACCCTAACCCTAAACCCTTACCTTGATCCTGATTTTGATCCTAACACTAACCCTAACCCAACCCGAACGCTAACCAAACTCTAACCCTAACACTAACCCTAACCCCAAACCCTGACCCTGACCATAACCCCAAACCCTGACCTTGACCGTGACCCTAACCCTAACCCAAACCCTGACCATGTCCCTAAACCTCACCCCTACCCAACCCATACCCCAAACGCTTACCCTGACCCTAACCCTAACCCTAACCCTAACCCTAACCCTAACCCTATTCCAAACCCAAACCCAAACCCAAACCTAACCCTAACCCTAACCATATACCCAAACCCTGACCCTGACCCTGACCTAACCCTAACCCTAACCCTAACCCTAATCCCAAACCCTAACCCTAATCCAAAACCGTGACCCTTATCCTGTTCCTGACCCTAACCCTAACCCAACCCTAACGCTAACCAAACTCTAACCCTAACACTAACCCTAACCCCAAACCCTCACCCTGACCTAACCCTAACCCAACCCGAACCCGAACCCTAACCCTAACCAAACCCTTTCCCAAAACTCTGACCCTGACCAAACCCTAACCCTAATCCTAACCCTAACCCTAACCCTAACCCTAACCGTAACCCTAACCCTAACCCTGACGCTGACCCTGACGCTGACCAAACCCTAACCGCTAACCCAAACCCCAACCCTAACCCTAACCCTAACCCTAATCCTGACCCTGACGCTGACCAAACCCTAACCGCTAAGCCAAACCCTAACCCTAACCCTAACCCTAACCCTAACCCCAACCCTAACACTAACCCTAACCCCAACCCTAACCCTCAACCCTAACCGCTAAACCAAACCCCAACCCACCCCTAACCCTAACCCTAACCCCAACCCTAACCCCAACCCTAACCATAACCCAACCCTAACCCTAACCCTAACCATAATCCCAGACCCTTATCCTGTTCCTGACCCTAACCCTAACCAAACCTAACCCTAACCCTAACCCTAACACTAATCCCAAACCCTAACCCTAATCCCAGAACCTTAAGCTGATCCTTTCCTGACCCTATCCCAAACCATAACCCTAACACTAACCTAACCCTAACCCCAACCCCAACCCGAACCCGAACCCGAACCCGAACCCGAACCCGAACCCGAACCTAACCCTAACCCTAACCCAACCCTAACCCTAACCCAACCCTAACCCTAACCCTAACCCTAACCCTAATCCTAATCCCAAACCCTGACTTTGATCCTGACCCAAACCCCAACCCCAACCCTAACCCTTACCCTAACCAAACCCTAACCCTAACCCTGACCCTGTCTCTAAACTTCACTTTAACCCAACCCTAACCCTACCCCCAAACCCTGACCCTGACCCTGTCTCTAAACCTCACTTTAACCCAACCCTAACCCTACCCCCAAACCCTGACCCTGACCCAGTCCCTAACCCTAACCCTAACCCAACCCTAACCCAAACCCTATCCCTAACCCTAACCCTAATCCCAAACCCTGACCCTAACCCCAAACCCTGACCTTGACCGTGACCCTAACCCTAACCCTGACCTTTCCCTAAACCTCACCCCTACC